>NC_056725.1:1933071483-1933158983 GCF_019279795.1 Protopterus annectens | reverse complement strand
TCAGTTTCTGAAGACCGAGGGCAGAACAACTGACTGCAGCTATTTATAAAGTCATCCCAGTAAAGGTTGACATACCAGTGCTTCTACTGGAACAAACTCAGCATACAAGGAATAAGATTAACTAACTTAAAGAACCATGTCAGTATACACAGATATCCTCATGTAACCTAGTTCAGACCAAAGACTTTGTGATACCGTCTTCAGTTTGATACTAGTACCAAAATTCACATGGGACTATTATAATAACATTCCTCAATCCATGGAAGCTGATAGAAAATCAGTTCTACCCCAGGAAAGCCCAGAACATATTAGAAAAGCATTTAAAGATATTTCCGAACCTCCAATTGGAGGAAATATTCCTAAATACAGACTTAGAAAACAGGTATGTACCCAGGACAATAAGGCTATAGAGAAGACCGATGGAACAATGTTGACTCTGATCTAAGCAATAAATTAAAGAACACCCTGGAAGGCGCTGGGCTTAAACTGGCCAAAATCCTACTTGAAAACAAGAGCTATCACAGAAGCAGTACAACTGGAAGAAAAAAATCATACCATTAAATCAAGAACGTTTTACTATGGATGTACTTAAATTAAAGAAAGAATCTCCAAATTTGAAAGTTACATTAAGACCAAAAACCTTAAGAAACTTACAAGAGATGAAAAGGACTATGTTAGGAATGTTATACTTGGAAAGAGAGCATAAACAGATCTGCACAACCAACGTGCAAGACATGGAAATCCTGGCACCTCTGGAATATTCAGGCACCATAAAGACCAGTGCTAGTAGGACTGATGGCCAGGACAAAGTTACTGTTTTTGACATGTGTGGATCTACAAATCAACAGTGACCTGTCACCTACTGCAATGAACAGAATTCTCCTGTGGCTTTCAAAGCAGCTCCTCTGGATAAAACTGTACCGAAGAGACAAGAAAGGAGACTGTCATAGGTCCACTTCACATAACAAACATCCAAGGAACAAGAGGGGATAACAACATCATACAGAAAAACACCAAGCTTAAAGGCGGCAAAGAAACCTGGAAGTACATCAAAGAGATAAGAATAATACATGTGGAAAATATCATTTACTGGATATCCAACCATGTACAACATGAAACAACAATACTAGGTGAACTTGATATAGACTGACAGCTTATTAATAGCAAAACCCCATCCAATTTCATAAACCTGTATAGCTTTACACATTTAATTACATTAGTTACTAGAGTCCACATAGCACTGGTAGGCAATAAACCTTAACCTGGATTCTTACTAACAGACCCAACAAAATTAGAGTAGCTAGTAGCCTTCTAGACAACCTGTGTCTATATACCTACTTAAGCTCTCAGAAGTTTTAATATCCAAGATAAATATATAAGTTAGTTACAATCAAGTTTATAACTCAAAAAACTTTGCTAAAGACACTTTTATGAAATCTTTAACAGAATATGCAGTCACAAACTAAATTGAGATGTTCCTAAAAATTCTCAATAACTGCACCAGTGTGTATCAAAAGGGTCAAATCCAATCCTGCACTATGGTTTACAGAGGAAACTAAGAAATTGATGCTACAGCATAAAACAGTGGCTAAAACACAACAAAAATAAATTTCCACTCTTTAAGCAACTAAGGAATATGATCAAATAAAACATGACAAGCACACTTGTTTTAACATTCTCTAAAATAAAGATCAAAACAACCCAAAACTCTTCTGGACTTCCATAAACAAACTTTTACTTCCAGGCCAAACTACCACCCCTACCCTATATCCAGCAATGCTACTGATTCACTTCCCATGCAGTTTAATAACTATTTTACACAGACTATTTTGTCCCTCACAGACATTAATATTTCTACTACCCTCACAGTACCAGCAGCCTCTGCTAAATATTCTCAGCTATTTGATTTCAGCCTAGTACATACCAACACCATTAAAGAAACTCCTACATAAGCTAAAACCAAACACCCTAGCTGCTGAACATATCCCTTTGGATTACTTAAAAATGTCTAGAGATGCAGTTGCTTTTCCAGTCTTGATATTGATAAATAGATCTATATCGGAAAAATAACTTCCTTCCATCTGGAAAAAAATCCTTCATTATACCTTTACATGAAACTGGCACATCTACAGAGTTTAATAACCACAGGCCCACTGCAGTCCTCTCCTTCTATGAAAAATGCTTGAAGAAATGTATTCATGCTTAGATTCTACATCACCTAAATGCAAATAAACTTCTTTTTGAAGTGCAGCATTGTTTCAGACCCCACCACAGCACAGCCGCTGCCCTCCTTCACTTCACCAACACTATAAACCAGAATAGCAGCAATGGTAACCTAGTGTCAGCTGTGTTCCTACACTAACCCAAAGCATTTACACTGTATCATCCCAACATTTACTCACTGAACTCTCTTCTGCAGGTCTGTTTCACTTCTCCCTTACATGGTTCCTTAGTTATCAATCTGTAAGGCAACAAGCAGTCAAATGGCAATAGGACCTCTCTTCCTCTCTCAGTTACCACAGGTGTCCCCCGGGGCGTCTGTACTAAGATAACTTCTGTTCAATATTTTATAAACAAGCTTTACACTGCCATAGACTAAGCAAATATAGTACAATACACTGATAATTCAACATTAATATGTACAGCCCCCACAGTATCTAAGAGATTACTCAAATTTCCTTTTCTTCAATTGAAGCCTGGCTGAAAAACTCAAACGTGCTCCTTAATCCTAATAAAATGGGTGTATATTAAAATAGGGAAACCTCATTTACGTGAATACCTAAGCACCGACACAAATAGCGAAACGCAAAAACACCGAACGTCCTGAAGTGCGAAATTTGAAATATCGAATTGTTATAGTTGACCCTTATCCAGTATAGCTCCCTAACGTAAATGTGCAATAGTTACGGACCTTAGGGTTAGGGTGTGGGTTAAGGTAAGTGCATACATAGTAATACATGCAACCTTTACTTTAGGGTCAGAAGTAGGGTTATGTTAAGTGTATGTATAGTAATATAGTTATGCAGCTGAATGTATACGTAAATTATACTTTTCCCGTAGTTGGGTGTTTGTTTATAGTTAGATACATTTGTGTGTAGTGAATGTTCAATTAGGATATGGGATATATGGGTGAAGTGTAGATATGGGGAAGTGTGGATTATTTATTTTGTTTGGGTAGGTAGTACGTAGCGAGTGGTGGGGTTGGCCAACTATGGCAATTCGATATTTTGAATGTCGTGCTTCAGGATGTTTGGTGTTTTCGCGGTTTGCTATTTATGTGTCAGTGTTTTGGTATTCACGTAAGGGAGGTTTTAGTATTGCAATATTGAGTGTAGCATGTCCAACAGCTCTGGGTTTTACATGACCTTATATGTTACGCAGAGATCGTCTCTGAGTAGACGATATGTGACAGAGTATAGCTGGAGTTTAAGGCGGTCAGCATAGGGCATCTGCTTTAGGCCTGTGATTCTTTTAGTGAGATATTGCTGTGGCCTTTCCAGTTGTTGCAGATGTCTTGAGAGGTACATACCAAATGGGGCATTGTATTCTATAATGGGTCTAATGAGGGATGAGTATAGTGGGACAATGACCTCCTTTTTTCTGGATGCAAAGCTCTTAGTGATGTAGTATGCCACATGGAAGGATTTCCTGACTGTTGTAGCGATGTGGCTATCGAAGGTGAGACAACTGTCCACCTGTGTCCCTAAGTCTCTTATCACACTTTCAGTGTAGTGTACTGCCACCTATGTGGTAATTCACAGGTACATTTTTTTCCCAAAGGGGATAACTATACATTTCTTGGCATTGAGCTTGAGCCCACAGCTCTGGCAGCAAGTATCTGTTTCTGTAAGGCCCTTTTGTAGAATATCCACATCATTTGGGGATTCAATAATGGCTCCCAGTTTGCAGTCATCTGCGAACTTTGTTAGCCAGAGTCCCTTAGTGTTGGCCTGTACTTCAGAGAAGTAGATGCCAAACAAGTGCGGTCCCAGGACTGAACCCTGAGGTACTCCACTTGTCACTTGTCTGGAGCTGGATTTGGAGTCAGCTACTTTTACTATGTGGGTTCTGTCAGTAAGCCAGATGGCAACCCATCGAGTGACATAGGGATTAATGCCCAGCTTAGTAAGTTTATCTATGATTCCAGAGTGGGGGATGGTGTCAAAGGCCTTGGCAAAGTCCAGATAGGCTGTGTGGACCACCTTACCCTCATCCATGGCTCTGGAGACCGATTCGAAGAAGTCAGTCAGGTTCAGGAGACAAGATTGGCCCTTCATGAACCCAAACTGGGTGGGGTCCAGTGTTTGAAGGTTGCCAATGTCTTTGTTTATAAGTTCCATGATAATACGTTCCTTGGCCTTGCAGATCAGACTCGTCAGACTGATGGGGCATTAGTTCCTGGGATCCAAGGTGGATCCCCCCCTTGAGGAGTGGGACTCAGTGGGCATGAAGCCTGTGGTGAGGGTATAATTAAACATGACACTTAGGTGAGGTGTCAGTTCATTTTGTAGTTCATGTAGAACACAGCCCAGGATGTCATCTGGTCCCATGGATGCTGTATTCTTAGCTTTGGAGAGTGCGTTTTTTACCTGTGTGGCTGTTATTACCAGAAGTTGGCAATCTTCCTGTATTGAGATGGGCTGTTTAGGGGGTGAGAGGGGGTGAAGTTGGCACTGAATTGATCTGCCAGGATATTGGCAATATCCTTGGGATCAGTATATTTAATGCCATTCTGTTGTAGTTTAGAGCAGATCTGAGCATTGCCATTTAGATTCTTGACATAGTTATAGAATGCCCTGTGGTTGTCTTTGGAATCTTTGGCAATTTTATTTTTGAAACTAGCTTTGGAGGATTTTGAGGGGTCTCAGCTTCTTACCGAGGCTGGTAAGGGAGTTTTTTGCATCCTGGGATTTTCCTCTTTTCTGCAACAGTTTCTTCGTTTTATTGTAAAATTTGTTTATGGCAGGGGACCACCAGATTGGCTTCCTTTTTTTGGAGAAGAGCATCTTGGTTCTATTTGGGATGGCGCGATTCATGCATGAGTGGATGTGTTCATATAGTGCCTTAGTATAGGACTCAGCAGTCGAGCTTTCAGTTCCCGTCTGCATCAGTGTCATGAAGTTTGTCACTTCTGACTTGAGTAGCATGAAGTTGGTTCTGGAGAAGTTTTTTATGGAGGTTTCCTTACTGGGGGGTGGGGGTGGGATGTGGATGTTAAGGGTGATTAGCTTATGGTCTGACCTGACCAATGAGGGGGTGATCATATGTGTGGAGTATCGATTTCCCATGTTGGTAATGACCAGGTCTAGGATATTGGAGCCCTTGGTGGGACTATGGATTAGATGATCCAGGGCATTGGAATTTATGGATTCCAAGAACCGTTGGGCAAAGGTGTTGGTACCCGAGTAGTTTTCCCAGTTAATGGCAGGGTAGTTGAAATCACCCAGTATTAGGGTGTTTGGTTGTATCTTAATATTTTCCAGTATGTTTAGAAATGTGTAGTGAGAATCGTGGGGCATGGTGGGGGATCTATAGCAAGCTACAATTTGGATTGCAGTCTTACTTAGTGTTAGTTGCACCTGGAGAATTTTAGACACATTGTGTTGGGCAACTAGTCTGGTGGTGTGAATATCCTTGGTGAATATGGACACTCCTCCACCTTTAGTGTTTCGATCCTGGTTTGGTGGCCAAAAAGTGTGGTAAGAGTTGTAGTCTGGTATTGCAGGGGTGCTCTCAGGATCCTTGAACCAGGTCTCAATTACTGCACAGATATCGATGTTCTCCATTTTTATGAGTGCCTCAAGAGAGTGCATTTTGAGGTTTAAACTTCTAGAATTGAGTAGCATTACCTTCAGATTTTGCATGTTTGTACCTGTTATGGTGGTGGCTTTGTCCTTTGAACTTTGCCTAAAAAAGGCACTATTGGGGCGGCAAGAGCCTTAGCCAGTAACCTCAATCCCAAGGGCGACAGGTGCAGACCATCTCTGGCAAAGCATCGTGGTCTGTCAATCATGTCTTCCCAGGCAGACAGATACTGGATCGCCTTTGAATGACACCAGAAGCTTAGCCAATTGTTGAAGTCAATCATGTTGTCCTTATATTGTGGTATCATTCTGGGCGAAGGCAGGATGCTACTCAGGGCTAGCGTTTATACCTGGTTGCATTATTGCGAGTGACATTTCAAATGGATCAATACTGCTCATGTTTAATTTATTCGTGTTAGAAATCTCTGTTGTAGGTTGTTCATGGATGTTATGTATTCAAGTGTCCTGTGACCACTGATCATAGTCACTCTGTGATTAAGGCAGCTATAGATTAATGGTCCAGGTTTCAAGCCTAATCCCCAGTTACTGTCTATGTGGAGCTTACATATTCGCTCTGTACCTGTATGGCTTTTCTGTAGATACTTCAAGTTCCTTCCTCTTCATAGAACATGCTGGTTAATCATTTAGTCTATACACAGGCAATATGTTTTGCATTTAACATGCCCTTATGGCACAGTAGATAACTGAAACGGATTTGAGGTGAATCACTTCACGTACTCTGTTAAACATGACTGGGCTCCTGCTTCACTGGAAGGATATGTAGCTTGTTCTAATACAAAATTAAATAAATAAATAAATAAACAGACAAATAAATAAGTAAATAAGCAAGCAAAGAAATACAATATTTATCTAAATATCTGCAAGTCACACAATGCATTCGTAAAAAAAAAAAAAACAGTTTAAGTCCACAGCAGATTCTTTGCTTCCTGGAACAGAAAAAGCATTCAATAATATTCTGAAGACACTGCAATACCCATAAACTATAATTAAACTGATAAAGAGATGTTATAGCACTTCCTGATGAATTTAGAAGGATATACAACATAAACAGGTGAGGGCAGCATGCCTTTGAATACTTCATTGATAAGAACTAACCTAGATATTATGTTCCATTTTTGCTATACACATATCTCTGTAAATAATGTGGCTGAAAAATTGTACTGCAAATTTGAAAAAAGAAGTTATAACTCAGCAGACAAAATAAAACGTTTAACAGAGTGAAAGCATGCATGACATGAATGCATTCTCTATGGAAAATAAGGTTTGTGAGCTGATGTGTACCAACTATTTAACTCATTTAATGTCCTGTCATTATCTGAAAGTTCTTAGCTAAAACTAAAGCAAAATATGATTTCAACAACAGTAAGTAACGTAATGGTAGGAAATCATAAACTAGGAAAAGAGTATGTTGTCAGTGACAAGAGTTCCAGCTATTTGAAAGATTTTCTAACTACTTAATTTACTTTGACATTCGGACCAATTTATCTGGACAGACATAATGGATCTTAATAATGATTCCAGCTACTCTTGAAAGAATGTGATATGTTTATGACTGGTTAGTAAGCCTTATAAGGTTTGTGATGCTGCTAAACAAACATATAAATGTATTGTGCTGCATTTTATTAACATCCTACAATTACATTTGTATTTGTTTTTCTGCACATATGACAGAGAAATGTATGAACAAATACATACATATGTATGGGCATGTGCACTTTGAACATCATATGGCTGAGACCATGAAATTTCAAAACTAAAATAAAAAAAAATAAAAACAACATTTTTTTTAAAGTTTTTTGCAGAGGGGCAAGCCCACCTGCACCCCATACCCCCTGCTAATTAAATATACCATCTCTGAAATCGCACTACAGTGAGGAAAATGGTAAATTGCTCGTGCCACTCTGAACAGCGTTCTCCATTCTGAACGTTTGAAGTTTCAAAACTTCAATCATATGGTCTCGGCCATATGATGTTTAAAGTTTTCAAACTTATATATATATATATATATATATATATATGTGTGTGTGTGTGTGTGTGTGTGTGTGTGTGTGTGTGTGTGTGTGTGTGTGTGTGTGTGTGTGTGTGCATAAATATATAGATAGATTTTTTGTTTTACTGTATTTAATATATAATTAAATATAATGTTAATAATGTTAATTATATACTATGCACTTTATTTTATTTTATTACTTTGCTTTACTCTCCTGGCTAGCTTTATTCAGATGACTTTTTCCAACTCTTACAGCCACTTTGCTTCCCAGTCTTTTGTGCTTTATTCTTCCTGCTCATTCCCATAACTTCTCCTTTCATAACTCTTTTATCATCTTTAAGCTACATTCTACTTGCCTGTCTATAAATTATTACTAAACTCAAAAACACCCCAGTCTGATCTTTTCCCTGCGACCATCATATTAAAAATAAATTAATTGCTATTGTATGTTATTTCTCTATTCAATAATTAGCCAATTTATGTTGATTTCTCTCTTTTTGTGTTAAAATGCTATGTTCATGTAAGAAATATTTAAAAATATTTAAAAATCATGTAAATAAGCTCAAGTATCAATGTTTTTACCATGCAATTATAAATATTCATCGTGAGTAACTTAGATGAGGACTTTTCTCAATGGACCGCTTCTTAAAATGGACTTTACCCAGTTGGACTTTTCCCGGTCAACAAAGCCAAACAAATAAATAAAATATATATATATATATATATATATATATATATATATATATATATATATATCTGACACAGCACATGTGGAAAAATACTAAACTGCTGTGGTTTTTTTTGCATTATCAACTTTTCTGAAACCAACTATTTAATTTTTTATCATTTATTTACCAGGAAAGTCAAACTAGGACAAAGCCTATTTTCAGTGGAGGAAACCCACACAGACACAGGGAGGACATACAGTCTCCACACATAAGACACCCCATCTGAGAACTGAACTGGAGAACCTCTTGCAGTGAGGCAACAGTGTAAACCGCTTTACCACTGTGCCACCTAGTTGTACAGTCATATAACTGTTAAAACAGCTATACAACATCTTTTGGGATGTTAGTAAAATGCAGCACAATATGTTTTTATGTTTGTTTAGCAGCCTTACAAACCTTACAAGGCTTCCTAACCAAACACAAACATATCAGATTCTTTCAAGGGTAGCTAGGATTGTTATTAAGATCCATTATGTCTGTCCAAATAAATTGGTCCAAATGTCAAGTAAATTATGTAGTTATAAAATCTTTCAAATAACTGGAACTCTGTTGCTGAAAAAAGGACAAACGCACACACACACACACACACACACACACACACACACACACACACACACACACACACACACACACACACACAGACACACACACGTCCACTAGACAGTATACACTTAATTCATATCCTTCCTATTCTCTGTGATTAAAACTAACCCTTGAGCAGCCCTTTCAGTGCTGTTTGCCTTAGTTTTGTATCACTTGAGCCCCGCATGTTTATTTACATCTCTATAGATTCTCCTTCATTGTTAATGTATCTCCCTACTCTAATCTGTGCACAAACTGGCTACTAATAAGCAAGTCAATGTGAAGACACACATCCAATGTTAATAAAGTTTGTTTTTTCATGTCTCCTTCACTTTACAGGTAGAGTTTGCATTATTACTCACCACCTTTGGGGTCTTCACTGCTTGCCTCTCTAGATTTGTCTGGTTTCTGCCCACTCCGTTCTCCCTGTGGGGTCACTCCACTCCCCTCCCTGCCCCCAATTTCCTCCCACCCCCTGTGGTTCTACTTTATACTTTCCTAACTCCTCCCACACCCATTTTCATCCAATCAACCCACTTCCCCCCACATTCTAATCCTCTCAAATTTCCTAAC
Organism: Protopterus annectens; assembly: GCF_019279795.1. NCBI lineage: Eukaryota > Metazoa > Chordata > Ceratodontiformes > Protopteridae > Protopterus > Protopterus annectens. The sequence goes on along the minus strand of NC_056725.1, from coordinate 1,933,149,285 downwards.
ATCTCCCTTACACAGACACACTATACTCCCCACCTCCAATCATCAGTAACAAGTGTCCCTCCCCTACTTACTTACTTCCTGCTCTCCAACTATTCTCCCCAACTCTCTGTCATTATTCCCATTGCCCACACTCCTACCTCAGTTTACTGATCTCTACCACCCATCTCACATGTACTTCTACACATCTCTCATGCTACATCATGCTCAATCTCCTCACATCTTTTCTGACTTCAGCCTTCCTCATACCCCTCCTCTTTACCCCCTTCTATACCTCACTATCCTCCATGGCTCCTCACCCTCTTTACCACTACATATAACTTCTTCCTCTCAAACAATTGCCCCTCATTCCTGCTCCTCCATATTCCATGAACTATACCCTCTAAATACAACTCTCTTCTATAAATGTAAGCTCCCTCCAGTACCTCTCTCTGCTAAACCACTTCACTTCACTGGCAGTAGAAGACCTTTCCTCAACTACACTCCTAACTTTACCTCTCCATTGAACCTAATCACCCATCTTTTACATCTAGTCTCTCTCTCACTATTTCTGGTGACATCCATCCCACTCCTGGTCCCACTGTCTCCGCCAATATCTGCTCCTCTACATTACCACAATCATCCTTTCCCAAAACCATCCACCTAGCTACAATTAATACCCAAAGTATTTGTAATAAAATGCTCAACATACATGCCTGGCTGTCACATAACCATCCCGACATATTAACTGTCTCAGAATCCTGGCTCAAACCTCATATCAAAGATAGTGAAATTCTTCCCCCTGACTACCAAATCATATGGAATGACAGACCATACAAGAAAGGAGGAGGGTTAGCCATAATTTACTCCTGTTCTCTAACAGTCATTCCATACACTAACCCCATTCCTAAATTCTTTCCTGCTGAACTATCCATAGCCTTCCAAAGAATCAACAAACATAAATCTTTATGTATAGCTGCCATCTACATTCCCCCTGGTGATACCATTCCCATCCTTGAAGACATTCTCTCATAGTTCTCTTCCAACATCAGAAAGGAAACATTCATCCTTGGTGATGTAAACATCAACTGGGCCACCATCTCCTCACAATCTCCAAGCCAAACAATTAATCTCTTTAACTTCTCCCAGCTAATATACTACACTACCCTATCCAGTAAAGTTGGCTCCTCTGGCACTACACTAGATTGGATGTTAGCAACTCATGCTAACCTAATCTCAAACAGCAGAATTATTCCTGATCACCTTAGCAGCCACCTACTAGCCTATGCTCTCTGGTGTGCCTCTTCTGTCCAAATACAACATCAGTACATACAAACTCATAATCTCACCAACTTCAGTCCACAGATATTTTCCAACTGTCTGAAAAAAATGAATTTGGGCCCATTAAAGACTCTGCCTCTAGATAGTACAACTAATTACTTCAACAAAACCTTCCTAGACTTACTAAACAGCCTAGCCCTTCTTAGAACAAAGAGAATAAAAGCCAAATCTGTTCCCTGGCTATCTAAAGAAACCAGAAAGCTAATGCACCTCAGAGATAAATGTTGGAAGCAATACCAAAAAAATAAGTTAACAAACTCTCTAATTGTATTCAAACAACATCTCAACTCAGTGAAGAAACTAATAACTAAAGACCATAAGACTTATCACTCCAAACACCAATCAGAACATAATTCTAACCACAAAAGGTTCTGGAATTGTATTTCCACCCTTCTAAACCCTGGTAGAAAAGACAATCTGAGCCCTAACCCAAACTCCCCAGATCATGAAATTGCATCTAATTTCAACACCATTTTTGTTGACTGCATAGCCAAACTAACTGCAAACTTTCACATCCAGTCTTCTTCTCATAGTCCCCAATCCACTGCTTTTCCCTCTAACACTCCACCTTTCAGTATTAAACCTATCCCTACCAGCAGCATAAAAAACTCTTCCTTAAATGAATGCCTTGTTCCTACATGCCTGATAATCTGCCTCCATCCTTCCTTAAGATAGCTGCCGACAGCATTGCCTTCCCCATTTCCATTCTTATCAGAAGTTCCATCCAAGAAGTCTATGTTCCCTCAATCTGGAAGAAAGCTTTTGTCACCCCTCTCCACAAAGGTGTCAGTAACACAGACATTACTAACTTCTGTTCTATAGCTATTCTCTCACATCTTTCTAAAATCCTCAAAATGTGCCTTCATCGCCAACTCTTGCCATACCTAACACACAAACATCTTCTTACCCTAACACAACATGGTTTCAGACCTGGACACAGAACTACCACTGCACTTCTCCATCCTTGACGCCATTAATTGTGCTCACAACTCTTTACTTAGATCTCTCCAAAGCCTTTGACACTATCTCACATCCTCTACACTTATCTCAACTTTCCTCCCTCATTTTCTCTCCTTCCTCCATAGCCTGGTTTACAAGCTATCTCTCCAATAGACAACAAGCTGTTAAATGGAAAAATTCCACTTCATCCTTTCTCAACAATCGCTCTGGTGTCCCCTAAGGCTCTATTCTCAGCTCCTTACTTTTCAATATTTTCATTAATAACTTTCATAAACCATAGATAATGCTACACTGATCCAGTATGCTGATGATTCCACAATCATCTGTACAGCAAACTCTTCCTCTGAACTCCTTCAAAAAACCCAAACAGCCTTCTCCAATACCGAAACCTGGATGCTAAACAAACATCTTGCCCTAAATGCTAACAAAACAAAAATCATGATATTCTGGCCTTCAAGAAATTTCACCACAGGCAAAAGCTACTTTAAAATAAAAAGCCACAATAACAGTCTAATTGAAATTATACCTCACACCAAACTACTCGGAGTCGCCATTGATTAACATTTAAAATTCGATATCCACATACAAAATAATATCAAAAAAAAAAACCCCACCAAAAACTAGGTCTGCTGTATAGACAAAATCGCTATCTAACTGCTTCTACCAGACGTACTCTAGCCTCCTCCTATGCCGAATGTGGAAGTGTCAAATCCGCTATCGTGGTGTTGCATTCGTGATGTGTGGTGTGGTTTGTGGATTTATCTGGGGTTTCAGGTAAGTGGTGTGTGTGTGAGGGTATTGGGTAGGGATTTTAGTGTGTTTGAGTGTATGTGGTGGTGTTTTTTGTGTGATTGTGTGTTTAGTGCGACCTCAGAGTTAGAATATATAAGTAGGAGGGTGTGAGGGGTGCTTATAGGTAGGTTAGGTGTGTTTGTGTCTGTTGTTATGTTTGTTTTAGTGTAGTTAGGTAGGTGTATGTGTGTGTGCTTATGTGCTGATTTGTGTGTGTGTGTGTGTGTGTGTGTGTGTGTGTGTGTGTGTGTGTGTGTGTGTGTGTGTGGGTGGGTGTGTGTGAATGGTCGCGATTGTGCTATTCGTGAATTTGGGTTTTCAGGTATGTGGGTTTTCCAATATTCAGTCTCAAAATACAGAAAGTCGACATTTCAGTATTTCGAGATTGTATAGGGAATCTATATATATATATATATATATATATATATATATATATATATATATATATATATACATGGGTCTACTTCATAACACTGAAATTTCATAACATTGAATTTCATAACATTGAGATCATAACATTGAAAATTCAAAACAGTGAAAACCCAAAACATTGAAAAGTCAGAACACTGAAAGTGTGCTTCATAACATTGAAAACTACATTGCCCAAATAAATAATATCACCTCCACCTACAACACAACCTAACTAACAAACACCCTTTCTACTACGTTTCTGCAGGGGGGCAAGCCCCACTGCACCCCCCACATAAATTAAATATACCAACTCCAAAATCACACTACAGTGGAAAAAAGTTATGTCCTAACCTCAGTGTATGGTGATTGTGATACAGTGAGGTTAGGAAATTAACTTTTTTCCACTGTAGTGTGATCTTAGAGTTGGTATATTTAATATACGGGGGTGTGGGGTGCAGGGGGGCTTGACTCCCACGGAGAAATGTAGTAGGAAGTGTGTTTATTAATTAGGTGTTGTTATAGGTGGAGAAGATGTTATTTACATATGCACTTTAGTTTTCAATGTTATGAAGCACACTTTCAATGTTCTGAGTTTTCAATGTTTTGAGATTTAGATGTTTTGGTCTCAATGTTATGAAATTCAACATTATGAAATTTCAATGTTATGAAGTAGACCCATATATATATATATATATATATATATATATATATATATATATATATATATATCAGAGACTACTTCCAAAATCACATCCCAGTGAGGAAAAAGAAAATCATCCTCATTCATGCTGTTAATGATCATTTTGCATTACAGTGCTGTTTGTTAATGTAGCAGGCAGTCCAGTTGTTTTTGATGCCAGGTCTGTCTATTCTTCCTGGTATTTCAAACCTTGCCAGCCCAGCCATATCAGAATGAGTTCCTGTTGAAGATGTGTGTAAGGAGCAGCTTTGTGAACAATTCTGCTTATCTAGCATATAACTGCATACACAATGCAGCTAAAGTCAATTTATCTTAAACCACAGCTACTTATGGAAATGTACTAAGCTAATGTTTTTTGTTTTGTTTACATAAATGACTTTTTGAAAACAGTTAAAACAGTTATACATCTTAACCACATCATGATAAACATAATTTAAACTGCAATATAAAATCTGATACCACTTAACAGTTATTCTTCTACCAATGAAAACAAAATATGTTCCAAAAGTCATAAAAGGAATCAATGTATTTATGATCTTGAGTATACATTGCACCCAGTATTCATTAAATACAAAAGAAGGTAGACTCATCAGCAGGGCTCGACCTCTAATGTTTAAAAATAATGGAAGGTACTATTAAATATAAAATTCGGAGACAGTTTCATACATCCTCATTCAGACAAATATTTTCCATAGTAAGTTCTCAGACCTGGAACTTGGGATGTTCTTGACTAGGTACTGCTGTATGACCAGCCAGAGCTGATGCCTCTGTTATTTTGCCCCATATCCCCTTAATCTTGGGGCACAGCCATACCATATGTAAGTGATCTGCATGTGGGCACTGACATCTTCAACTGGTATCAGTAGAAATAATCCCACTTCTATAAGGGCTTACTGGAGTGGTCTGCCACTGATGCAATGTCTTATATCAAGTAAAAGGACTCTGTAGTACTATAGGTAATGTTCCTTATTGTCCCGTTTTCCTTTCCTATGTTCCTTCTTCAAGCTCCTTCCCTAACTGTAATTCCCAGGATGTCCTAGAATTCATACTAGGCTATTATTTGCTTATTTGTAAAAGCCCGTATAAGTCAAGCCTAACTTTCTTAAGACATTTCCTAATGTTCCATATAGCAGCAACAGGATTTGCCCATGAACCAGATGCTGCGATTGGGGTGTTTAATACCTGTAACCCCTATGTTTAGTAGCCACAGCTGCACGAATTGTCAAAATGTAATCTTCATGTCATTGTGCCTATCCTTATACTCCTGATAAGAAGGAAATTCTGTACTGCTAATAGCTGCTACATCTTTCCAACAGAAAAAAATATTTATCCACTCCTGTCAAAACATTGGTTAGCCTTCAGTGCAATAAGATCATTTCTTCCTACTACTGATCTTCATACCAGTCCAATTCCCTAACCCTCCTACATCCCAAATCTTTCCTCTCTCACACAGTCCAATTCTCTGACCCTCCAAGATCCCAAATCTTTTCTCTTTCAGCTAAACTGGGAGGAATTATTTGAGCATGAATCACATACATCTCTGGAATTGCCCAGATAGGGGAAGGGTGCATTTTTACTTAAAACAGCTGAGTTAATGCACTAGATGTGGTGGGGTCTATATTACATATTCAAATGAACTAAAACGCGAATAACCTTTCATTGACACATATGTGTCGAACTCACAGATAAGAAAATGGCCACATCATCAATTTTTTTCCTAGGTAAAAAAATTGGTTGGCCCTTGTTGTAAATCTGCCCTTTTCCCTACTGTAGTGCAATCTCAGAGTTAGTATATTTAGTTAGGGGGTTTAGTTATAATGTTTGTAATAGTGTGCCATGCGTAGTTGGCCTACCAATTTTTAAAATCAGCGATGCGGCCGTTTGCTTACCTGTGAATTCGACACTTATGTGTCGATGAAAGGGTATTCACATTTTATTTTGTTCAAATTCATAATATAGACCCATGTGGTGCACGTCTGGAAATCTGGTAGCTGGAGGCCAGCATTACCAAATGAAAATATTATTTTTTTCTGGATCTCCTGTGCATCTTGGCATTCCATTAGCATTTCATAATTCATTTTTGAAATTTCAGAGGGTAGGCACTGATACAAATGGTGGGCAGGTGCCTACACTGAAAAATATAGTTTGATAAACAAAACATGTTTTATTGCGCTAATTCTCAACAAAGGAATATGTAGTTTCTGCCAATCAGGCATTAATTGTTAGCATTCTATAAGTATAGGCTTTGCATTTCTCTCAGTCATCTCAGACATGTTACAGAGATTATGATACCCATGTATCTACACTTGGGAATACATTTAATCCCAAGACAGACCATCATTTCTTGTAACTCACAACATGTGGACTTTAGGGGAAAGAGAAAGTTTATCACACCTTTGGAAAATTTCCAGCACTGGTTTTAAATTACATTGTGAGTTAAAAATCCATATCATGCCATCATTTTTAAAACAAGCAAATGGATTACAGTATTATCTGGTAATGTGATAGCATAGTAGTCAGCATTCTGCTTAAGATGCACTGCCAAAGTATTATTAGCAAGCAGGAAAAGCATAAGTGACAAAAAGCATTCCTTTCAAGTGCTCCTTTGTAATAGAAAATGGTTAGTCTGTACAAAGCTATGACTATAAAGTAACTTATACCTATCCACAAAGAACCCTGCAAATCCATATGCTTTTAGCACCCACTTGAGCAAATCAATGGTCTTATGGAGACTGAAACAGAAAGCTTGGATTTGGAGTGGTCTTCATACTGGCCCACTGCATCTTGTTAAGCCATAACCTTACCAAGTACAGACCAGCTTGTCTGCCTTTTACCAAACCTTGGTGAATGGGAGGGATGAGGTGAAGAAGGCATATCTCCAGATGTCTAGCTAGAATCTTCAAGTAGATCTTTGCTTCTAGAGGAAGCAATGAGATAGGCCGAGATCCTCATACCATGATTGTATCCTGCCCCTTCTTAGGTAACATAACCACAGACTCCATTATCTGTAAATAAAATGTTAATAACATTGGTGTCAATATGCCAACATGTTTAATGTAAAATTCAGCCAGTAGCCCATCCAGTGCAGCCACCTTGCCCTTGGGCATTTACCTAAATGTTTGCGTAACTTCTTCATTTGAAATAGGGAGATTTAAATAATTCAAGATGTCTCTTGAAAGCTGAGGGAGCCTAACCTTAGCAAAAACATGTTCTTTCTGACCTTAATACTTGCTTGAGAGGTCTGCTGATGTGCAGTGGCTGCAATTTAATTAATTGTAACAATATTATTTTTGTATCTTCCCATGTGCATCATACAAAGTAAGATTTTGCATCTTTGTTATCCTCATTTTTAAGCTTATAAGCAAGAAGTTTAGGATCCAAATTTCATTTGGTCCAGTGAAAATATTTCTGTTTTTCCATCTGCTCTGTATGGAATAGTATTGTGTCACTTTCTACTCCAGTTGCAATCTCTTTAGCTGCTCTTCTTACTTCACTGCTTCTTATAATTCCCTTCCGGTTCCTCAATCTATTTGACAAGTACTGCTAAGCTATTGTTGCAATTTTTCCTGTCTTCTGCAAAACATATTTGCATAATCTCCTTGACCTCCCTTTTAAATCCATCCCACCCAAATGACTACATTTCTTCTCATACTTGCGTATCACCCCAGTACACTTGAGAGAATGCTTTAGTTCTATTACAAAGCTGCAATTTCCCTAATAATGCTATATCCGATCTCTAAGGGGGACTATCCATTTGTATGTTAAGGCTTCCTAGTTCTGCCCATGCCATGGAGTGATCTGAGAGAGGAGTGGATTTATGTTCATTCCAGTTCACACACTCAGTTTTGTTCACACTTATAACCAGATGGTCCCATCTTCCTGCCACAGCAGTAGCGGAGGCTATAAAGGTATAATCCTCACTTTCAAGATGAAATGCTCTCCAGCTATCTGTCAGCCCACACTTTTTCATAAAGTTACAGGTGGCTGCCACCACTTTAGTCAGTCTTTATGCCCGGTAAGTCTAACTAGGTTTGCATTTAATAATGATATTAAAATCAGCCCTATCAATACCATGTATTTCCATTGTCTCATTTCCAAAATAACTTTGGAAAATTCCATGGTGAGATGAGGGTCATCTTGCTTTGGTCCATAATACCATTACAGGATGATTGTTGGGTATTGTTTCTTCAGCTTGATTACCACCCATCTCCCTTGTTTATCTTTTAAAGGAATGGGTTTCCCAGTTTAACATTTGCTGGATGAGCAGTAGAATTCCACTCTTAGATAGTGTCACATAGTTTTTGATATACCAGCACTTCCTGTATTTTTGAGTCAATTTACAATATTTTGCTTTGAGTTTATTTTCTTGCAGAAAAACAAGATGTGGCGTAACTTTCAAATTGTCATTAGAACAGGCTGTACACTTATGAAGAGCTGCCATGCCTTTCGTATTCCATGAAAGTATTGTTCCACTTTCTTAACAGTACATCAGACTTGCAGTTTGTTTACAATGGTATGTACCATTAACCAACAGAATATAAATAATAAACCACACCAACGTGTAACACAAAAACACAATAAACCATTTAGAAATAACTTTAAGCAAATATGCATACTGACCTGGAAGGTTACAGGGTAGGAAAAGAGGTAAGAACTACCTCTAGATACAAGGCTTCAAGACTGCTTCAGGCATTATAAGAAGGAGAAATTAAACAGGACATGATACTAAATAAAATCTTTGAATTTGTATTGGAGAGTACCATTAACCTTGAAACTCCATATTCATAGTAGACAGACAAGACAATGCTTTACTCCCATTCCTCCTTTACGTTGTTTACCAGCTGGAGATTTATTTAGGAAAAGGATACCATTTCAGTCCATTCTACTTTTGTCCCTCTGGGAGGGATCAACTTCCATGTTTCCATTCCCCCTTCCCATTATTTTTTGTAACCTGCTCTGTACTGGTTCATCCAAAAAGGTATGGGATTCATCTGGGTTATCAAACATGACAGGCTGGTCATCCAAACCAATGTTTAACATTACAGGAAAATGTAATTGGCACATACCTCTAATCTTCTTTAATCTTCTGATCACTGGCACTATAGCCTTACATTTTAAAAACAGAGCATTGCTACAGTATATAAGCTTTCTTACATTTGCTCCTGCAATCTGAAATCCTTGCCCCATTTCCCTGCTCTTGCACAAAATGAACTTCCAGTCATTAAAGTCCAGAAATTGCATGATCATATGTATCTGTACACCATAAGGGTATTCCTAACCATCACCCTATAACTGATGGATTGCTGAGCTGCAATGTCTCCAGAAATTGTTGCTGTATAAAATGCATGATATCATCCCCTTCATTCCCTTCCAGTATGCCTATGAAATATAGGTTGTTCCTGCAAGTGCAGTTCTCTAAATCATTCAATTTAAGATCTAAACTAAATGTTTTGTGTTGAAGGTCTGATATGTGTGCACCATGTAAAGTCAATAAATTCTTCTGCAGGCTAATTTCCCACACCTGCAGTGTGATGGCTTGAGTAACCTCTTGCAGGACATTATCTTATTTGGCTGATGTTTATTTTGAAAGAGTGGTGTTCTGCAAGACTACCTGTAGCATTTTGATCAGCTGGTTCAGTGAGTCAACATCTTTGTCTGAACCTTTGTGAGCACCATGGTCTTCCTCAGTCATCATTCCTGCATGCTACCAGGTGTAGGTAAGCCACAAAATGAGTTTCTGTGATCACAAGTATCAGCAGTTGAAATGCTTTAAATGCTATTACCTCAATTGCAGTCAACACCATCTAATAATTATTGATGCACAAACACTATTTCTCCCTTGTTAACTACTAAGAAGCTAAGTTTTCCCTCCAGACACATAGAGTAGATCAAAACACCATGTTCCTTTCACACATTTCCCACTAAGCTGCTGTTTTATGTCTGAAAGCCCTTCCTCACCTTTCCAGATTTACAGTTCTACTGTCCATTCTTTTTTACATTTAAAATGATTAATACAGCCTCATGCCCCCTTCCTCTGTGCTATACAAAATCATGCAATTCTCCCTTAGAATGTTATTGTAGGTTCCTATTTTCACAGTTCCACCTTCCTGGTAGGTAATGCAGACTAAATTGTTTCTCTTAGAAATTCCTGCTCACCCTTCCCCATGATCACATTTCCTTTCACAGTTATACTGGGAATATTTAGTTCCAAGTACTGTCTGCCTGCAGTAAAACAGCGATTCAGCTTTTTTTTTTTTTTTTTTTTCATTTTCTGTTTATTTTTTTCAGGTTCTGCTGAAGTGCATTAAGGAGAACAAAAGTGCTTAAACAATTTTTATTTTCTCATTTTTCTTTTTCTTGTTTAAGCATTCTTGTTGGTATTTTTGTGATCTGTAGTTTTTGAATGTTGATCCATTCAGTCCAGTTTTTTTTGCTTTTCAGTTTCTTATTTTAGGCCCTCAGAGGACCACCTAATAACCATAATGTCCATATACTATTAGGCATGCCATATTTTTAATAACACAATAGTTCTAAATGTGTTTCGTTATCTATCCACCCACCTATAACAAAATGAAATCCACTAACTTACTCTTGTACATGCTTGAAAGACATACTTGGGTAACAGTGTGTTTTTAGAAAAAGCACAAGCAAAGGTAACAGAGGATTTTTGCTGGGGGGCAAGCCCTCCTGCAACTCCCATATGACATCCTTCATATGTATGTATTCTTATTCAGAGGATGCTCTAACTTGCAGAAAGAGTCATCACACAAAAGTATACCCCCAATGTGACCCCCCATACTTGTATATTCTTACCCAAAGGAGGATTCGACTCAAAGAGTAAGCAGTGACAAAAATCTCACTTGTTTTGTAAGATGCTGGAATCTCAGAGTATTGCATCAGTGGACATTTCAAAGCATGGGCAAATGAGGCCATAGCGAGGATAATGAATTGACCCCCCCACAACCATTACAATACACAGTTATTTATCTGTTTCTTCTCCATTACCATAAAACATTATTCAAGCGTGTCAGTGTACATACTATTTCTTTCTTTTTTGCACAGTGATCATAGAGAATTTAATTTAATTTAAAAATGCTGTTTCAAATTTTACAGCAAAACACTGACAGCCATTTGTTAGACAAAATCATCTCACACTAAAAATAGATTTAACATAAACAACAGTGATTTTCTTTTCCCTTGAAGCTTACACTTGCTGAAAATCGTCTGCCAGTCCATTAAACTATAAGACATCTGCTGGGACTCAATCAAACCACACATAGTGAAGCATTTGCCTTTGTTCAAGACCGGCCAAAATCTCTGCATACTAAGGAAAGATTGCTGTGTTTGTTTGTTAATCATGTAAGTGGACCGGACTGAGAAATCTGTTCAGCCAAATTATAAGGCACAAAGATTAGAGGAAGATATTTACATTTTTTTCAACCAAAGAATTTAACAAAAAGACAGTTAAATCACAGTTTGCACTTATGAGACCAATGTAAATAAATAGTGAACCAAATTCTGTAAAGCTCATGGAATCTGGTGCATTATACTGGTATTAGCGCAAAACTTGCGGATATTGTTGTAATATGTAAATGTATGATAAGAAACTCAGAAAAACTCAGCGTACAGTGGAGTATCACAGCATAAACGGTGCACTATTGAAATGTGCAAGTAATCTCTAAGTATTAAGAAATGGTTGTCCAATACCATTGTGCAGTAAGAAAGTTACAGAATGATGATCCCAATTAAAGCATCCTGATAGTTATATGCACATATATATAACAGAATCTATATAGTAAGATTAAGGACATCTATTAAGTGTAACTGACTTTGTTTTGATAACCAAAAACAATGACTAAAAATGTCAGTTATCCCAATGTAAGCCACATGGCATTTGTAAAATAAATTTTCAGGAATAGACATAGAAATATATCATACAACTAATTATATTTCTGTATTTCATCCACTAACTTAAAAGATGTGCTTCAAAGTTGCAATGTGATTTGTAATACATATATTGACACTCTTTACAGTAGGCTCAGAGATAACTATTGATATCTCTATAATACAAGTATTGGTAAAATATGTTGGTTTGGTCTTTGGAATTCATACATTTTCTAATAAAACAAATTGAAGTCAAAGGACAATCACAGCCACATTACCATAGCTAACATTTGCTAAGAATGGGTTTAAGACCTGCGTAGGCAACACACGTAATGAACACAAACAAGGAAAGTGGGAGATGGAAAGGAAGATACAGGGTGTGGGTGAAGAAGAGAGGCACACAAGAGGAATGCTGGAATAGGAAGATATGAGGGAAAGTCAGAGGGGTATGGGCAATTTTTTGGTGGGGCTAGGGCTCCCCTTTTCTTAAGATTAGAAGAAAATTAGAAGGAAAGGTAAACTTAGGGAAAGAAGAGGAGAAGGTCATCACAGTAGGTATACCCATATAATAAATAGCACAAGACAAGACAGACAAAGGTTGGAAAAAGTACAGTAAGAACAAATAAGTTGCACAGACAGCTCACTGCACAACGCAGGTAATGGAAAGTTGACAAAGTGGGAATTCAAGAACTGTGGTGGTGGTGCTGCGGTAGCATTGTCGCCATCACAGTAGACGTTGTCCTGTTTGATTCTCAGCTAGAGCGTCTTCTGTGTGGAGACATGCATGAATGGGCATACCTTCATTGAAGGTTGTGCATCAGGGTCGGCAACTCGGCATGTAAAAATCTACTGCCACTCATTAGCGGACCGGAGTTCCACTGTGGCGACCCCTAACCAGGAAAAGCCAAAAGACACAAACAAACAAATAGTGAAATACAGAAAAACATATCTACTTATGCAGTACCACATTATCACATGTTGCAAGCTGTGTGGCAGTTATACCTTGATGTATATGACCAATGATAGCTGTGTGTGCCAATGTAATAAAGTAGGATCACAGTCCACATTGGATAAATATACACATATCCAATTAGTCCGTCAGCAGTGCAGATGTAAACCAAGCAACATCACAGATGAGCAAATGCATTTCTAACAATGATACATAACTCCACCAGAGGACATAACCAAACCTATGACCATGCATATGAAAGGCAAACAGCCAAGCACAGTGCCAAACAGAGGTACTGCAGAAGATCAACAAAGGCTACTACATACAGAAGTAGGTGTACACAACGCAAATGTGTAATAAAATGTGTATTTGTTACACACATATACTATGTCAAAGGCAACACTCAGGTGTAGATATGTATGTATGTCTATCAGTAGCATAAATGGAATGTACATCAAATCAAGGTTGATATGCATGCATATACCAATGACATGTAATAATATGTTCAAAAATGTGACAGTGCAACATAATAAATATAGGAAATTGTGCACATGGATGTGAGAAAAACTACACTGGGAAACACAAGTATAATGAGAACAAGGATACATTGCAAGCATTAGCCAGAAACTTGTGTGCATTTTACAATAGGCATACATGTGGCATATGTTCACTGAGTCATATTAATACATAGCAATTGTCAGTAATTTTAACAAAGGAAAACATACCTGCAAAAAATAATAGTGAAATATGAAAGTGGGAAAGAGGTGGACAACCTGGACCCACATCAGGGTAAAGCAGGACAATGTAAGTTGACACAATGCAAATGCATGTGTACAGCATGCAGGGTGCTGTTGAAGCCACACAGAAATACATTTAACCAAATGGAAAATGTATATGAAATGGCCAGATTGATTGCTGATGTCCACAGAATTGGGCAGTAATGTGCAATTATGTCACATCAACATGCGTTGGTAAGCAAGCTAAACATTGCAAGCATATACACATATACCATCATGCAAATGTCAGATAAAGACATGCAGGTGCATGTGAACCACCCTGCTCATTATGGAGCAGAGGACAATCCTGTGAGCATCATTATAGCACATCAGCAGTAACTTAGTGAATGCTCACATCTCAAAGGCACATTTTGTAGATCAGAGTGTGCATGTACCTTTAAAAAGCTTTCCATGGGCTTGCACACGTGTAATGATATTGACCATGTGCAAGCCAGACTGCCATTTTGTTGATATGTAAGCATGCATGTATGTGTTAGTCTGTCAGTTAATCAGTTCATTTATATTTTATGTTGCAGCTATCCATCCTGATGTGTTTCGATGTAATAAAGCATACAGACAAACTACCCCAACAGAGAACGAGTGACATGGTGTAGGAATGGGGTTCAGAATCAAGACTGACAAGCAGTCAGTTAATGTTGGAGGAATATAGAGGAATGGATCATCCCTCCTGCACGTACAACTTACAAAACAGGTCAGAAACAAATTCCAGGTACTGAACCTTGCTTAAATGATTTCTTACTCAAAGAATATAAAACAAAACATTCAGAACACTCTAAACAAAGTTCTAGTTAAACAAAATTTCCAAAATTGCAACATATTGATAAAAAAATATTTCAAATAGTTATGAAAATGTTTGATACAATGTCCAAATCACATGTTGTTGTTTGTCTTTCGGCTTTTTCCCGGCAAGGGGTCGCCACAGCGGAACTCTGGTCTGCTAATGATTGGCAGTAGATTTTTTTTACAAAACGCCGAGGTGTCAGCTCAACGTCCAACCTTCAATGAAGGCATGCCCATTTATGCATGCATGTCTTTTGAATGCTACCCAACCATGGGGAGGACATACCGACTCCACACAGAAGACACTCCCAAGCCACGCCGAGAATCGAATGGGAGAACCTCTTGCTGTGAGGTAACAACGCTACCGCCGTACCACTGCGGCATTCAATGTCCAAATCACATACAATGTATAAAACAAGGAAAACTACCACATTTTTTGCAATGTGCTAGTTATTTCCATTAATTAAAGCTATTCAAAATATCTGAAGTGTACCAAGTGTTTGCAACTTTGTGCAGGATTATAGTACAATTATTTTGCAAAATACAGCCATTTCAAAGCATATTTTGCCAAGTACAGTATTTCTAATAGTTTATTGTGCATTTGAATGTTATTTCAAGTACCTGTTATATGTTTATTCATGCATAATTACAAGGGCCATTTTGCAGTGCGTTTAAGAATAATTTGCTGGCATGGGAGAAAGCTTTCGTAAACCAGCTCCACTTGTCTTAGATAACATTATTGCAGAGAACTGGAGAGTGTTTGAGCAAGAATATGATATTTTCATACAAGCAGCATCTTCTGATAAAGATGCATCTACAAATGCATTTATTTTGCTTAATTTAGCTTGTTCAAAAGCCATAGAAAGAGAGTATTCATTTGTGTATACACCTGCTGTGTATGCAAGGCAGGGGGAACTGCCATATAGTAGTATCGGCTGAAACAAGGGAAGACCCCAAGTGCTTAAAATGTAAATTTAGAGAAATGTGTTGCCCCCAAACAAATATTACAATGAAAAGGCACTTATTTTAAAGAAGGGATCAAAAGCCTGGTGAAACTTTTGCAGCATATATGACTAACTTGAGAAACAAGGCTAAAATATGCAGATTTGGTGATTTAAAGGATGAGTTGATAAAAGACAGACTAGTGTGTGTGGCATTAAGGATGATGCTATGAAAAAGATTTTGCTTCAAGACAGTGATTTAGCTTTGATTAAGGCCATAGAGATTTGTCAGATACACGAGCTCACAGAAAAGCACGTAAATATGCTTATAAATGAGAAATTCATGCTTCCAGTATCTTCTAAAGCTAATACTAATAGTATGCAGCACATTGTTAAAAGAAACACTCCCAAGCAAATGGCAACTACTGTGAGTCCTGCAGCAGTCCCTTGGAAACCCCATAGCTTTCTAGCAAATTACAGAGCATGCATGGTCTCAGTGAAGCACAAGGGTGAGTCAGCAAACTCAAAGCATGTGCCCTCACCTAGCCTCATAATTAGCTGTTGTAATTGTGGTGGTAATCATGTATCTAAAAGAGAAAAATGCTTAGCTTTTGGTCAGCAGTGCCACAAATGTAAAAAGTGTATTCATTTCCAAAGATTTTGTAAATCAAAAGAGCACATTATTTTATTAAAAGAGAGCATTCAAAGAGACAAGTTGATCAGTTAGAAAGCTGTGACCCTACTGTTTATGTTGATGGTGCATCTGTGCTTACTGAAACAGTCAATGCAGTAGATTTGTGGGCAAAGAATGAAGGATTTTGTACTGTTCAGATTAAAGGAAGACCTATAGAGCCCAAAGTTGATACAGGTTCAAAGAGCAATGTTATATCACCAGAAACATTTATTAGATTATGCGCTGGTGAGAAGCTTGATTTGGCAAAGTGTGTGAAGCTTGTTGCTTATGGTGGTGAAGAAATTCAGACTGAAGGCTCAGTAGTGCTTTCATGTTACTCTGCTGGGAACAGCTATGACTTGCAATTTTACATAGTCAAAAGGCACATACAGTTATTAATTTGCCTCAGAGACAGTTTAAAAATGGCACTACTTTCATTTAAAGGCCTACCTCTCCACAAAGGTGGCAAAAACTGTACAGTCACAAATTTCCACCCTATTGCCATTCTCTCCCCTATATCCAAAATTCTAGAAAAATGTATCCAGTTACAACTCCTGCCATTCCTCACCAAGCACCAACTTCTCTCAGGACACAGTACTAACACTGCCCTTCTCTCCTTTTTGCACTCAGTCAACTGTGCTCATGATTCCGGTAATATAGTATCTACTGTCCTCCTAGATTTATCTAAATCACCTATCAAATCTCAACCTTGCTCAGAATCCCTTCCTGGTTTTCCAGCTACCTTCTAACAGATCCAACACAACAATTGTACAATATGCGATGACGATTCAACATTCTTCTGCTCCCCCCCTAACAGTCCTCCTCCAAGCCCTAACAAAGTGCCTTCTCAACCACAGAAACAAATCTTGGTGTCACAATCGATGATCAACTAAAATTTAATTCCCATATCCAACTGAACATCGTCTACTGTATAGAAACAATCTTCTCTCTCTCCTCATTCCAGACTAACCCTTGCCTCTACCTTCCTCCTTCTGCTCACTAATCTTTCATCCTCTCTTACCACCAAACTAGAGCTATGTCAGACCACTTAGATCTTCTCAGCACAACCTGATCACAGTTCAAAACCCCAGCACCCTGCTGGCCAGCTTCTCTTATCCTTTATAGGACATGTACACCAAAATAAAAAAACTCAGCTTCATTCCTACCTCTATCATAACAGAATCTGCAACTGCACTCTTCAGCCTACAAACCCTAAACTTTCTACCTTTCTAAAATGATTAAGTGAACTACATAGTAAAATATGTATTATCATCATGTGATGCCTTTCTCCCTAGTGAACTATATAGTAAAACATGTATTATCATCATGTGATGCCTTTCTCCCTAGTGAACTACATAGTAAAACATGTATTATCGTCATGTGATGCCTTTCTCCCTAGTGAACTACATAGTAAAACATGTATTATCGTCATGTGTTGCCTTTAGTGAACTACATAGTAAAAAACATGTATTACATCGTCATGATGCCTTTCTCCCTAGTTAGTGAACTACATAGTAAAACATGTATTATCATCACGTGATGCCTTTCTCCCTAGTGAACTACATAGTAAAACATGTATTATCATCATGTGATGCCTTTCTCCCTAGTGAACTACATAGTAAAACATGTATTACCATCATGTGATGCCTTTCTCCCTAGTGAACTACATAGTAAAACATGTATTATCATCACGTGATGCCTTTCTCCCTAGTGAACTACATAGTAAAACATGTATTACGATCATGTGATGCCTTTCTCCCTAGTGAACTACATAGTAAAACATGTATTATCATCACGTGATGCCTTTCTCCCTAGTGAACTACAAAGTAAAACATGTATTATCATCACATGATGCCTTTCTCCCTAGTGAACTACATAGTAAAACATGTATTATCATCATGTGATGCCTTTCTCCCTAGTGAACTACATTGTAAAACATGTATTACCATCATGTGATGCCTTTCTCCCTAGTGAACTACATAGTAAAACATGTATTATCATCACGTGATGCCTTTATTGCTAGTGAACTACATAGTAAAACATGTATTACCATCATGTGATGCCTTTCTCCCTAGTGAACTACATAGTAAAACATGTATTATCATCACGTGATGCCTTTCTCCCTAGTGAACTACATTGTAAAACATGTATTATCATCACATGATGCCTTTATCCCTAGTGAACTACATAGTAAAACATGTATTACCATCATGTGATGCCTTTCTCCCTAGTGAACTACATAGTAAAACATGTATTATCATCACGTGATGCCTTTCTCCCTAGTGAACTACATAGTAAATTTACGTGTATCATCATGTGATGCCTTTCTCCCTAGTGAACTACATAGTAAAACATGTATTATCATCACGTGATGCCTTTCTCTAGTGAACTACATAGTAAAACATGTATTATCATCACGTGATGCCTTTCTCCCTAGTGAACTACATAGTAAAACATGTATTATCATCATGTGATGCCTTTCTCCCTAGTGAACTACATAGTAAAACATGTATTATCATCACGTGATGCCTTTCTCCCTAGTGAACTACATAGTAAAACATGTATTATCATCACGTGATGCCTTTCTCCCTAGTGAACTACATTGTAAAACATGTATTACCATCACGTGATGCCTTTCTCCCTAGTGAACTACATTGTAAAACATGTATTACCATCACGTGATGCCTTTCTCCCTAGTGAAGTACATAGAAAAACATGTATTATCATCATGTGATGCCTTTCTCCCTAGTGAACTACATAGTAAAACATGTATTATCATCACGTGATGCCTTTCTCCCTAGTGAACTATATAGTAAAACATGTATTATCATCACGTGATGCCTTTCTCCCTAGTGAACTACATAGTAAAACATGTATTATCATCACGTGATGCCTTTCTCCCTAGTGAACTACATAGTAAAACATGCATTATCATCGATGCCTTTCTCCCTAGTGAACTACATAGTAAAACATGTATTATCATCACGTGATGCCTTTCTCCCTAGTGAACTACATAGTAAAACATGTATTATCATCACGTGATGCCTTTCTCCCTAGTGAACTACATAGTAAAACATGTATTATCATCATGTGATGCCTTTCTCCCTAGTGAACTACATAGTAAAACATGTATTATCATCACGTGATGCCTTTCTCCCTAAACAAAATTGGAATTGTTAGTGTTTCTTCTGTTGTAACTACCTGATATTTGTAATTCAGAGTGCCTATGACTTTGCATGTTCATTGAAATTATTTTTGTAATTCAGAGTGCCTATGACTTTGCATGTTCATTGAAATTACTTTTTGTAAACAAAATATTTGAACGGTAGTAATTCCTTGTTTTGCCTCCACTGAAAACGGGCTATCAATGCCCAGTGGACCACCCTGGTAATCAAACTGAAATAAATAAATAAATAAATAAATAAATAAATAAATAAATAAAGGAGTACCGCACCCACAGACTCAAAAAACATGTTTAAAAATAATGGCATGATGTTTCCTACACTTTAACAGCACTCTGGGATTATTTACAGGATTTTAAATATTTTTATATGTAATTCCAGACTCTGACCACCTGGAGGCTTGCATATTGACGTGGTTTGGATAAATCAGGTTGCCATCTAGTATCCCAGAAATCATTGTTTGGCTCAAAAATGTTACATCATGCAGGCCTCTGTTTGCCTAAAGTTCCTGTCATTTCATAGATGTTGCATGCGTACAAAGTACTGAGTAAAATAGAACAGTGTAAGTAACATTCCCTGCTGCTGGATGACTACTTAAAACAGAAACAGTGCAAATGCCACAGAACACACTCAAAGTGCTGTTTACTTCTGGCTTTTTTTCTAATTTAGTTTAAATGGCACTAATTTGTGAGACAATGAATTCTAGTCCATTTACTTCTCCCCTCCCCTATAACACTTAGCTTCCCTAGCTGTTAAAGTCCTGAGGGTAATTTGACCTGGTAATTGCATTGATTGGCAGATCTCAGCAGGGTGTTTGACTCATGTAATTTAATCTTTGCTCTAGCATTTCCCTTGTTAGAGGGGACATTTTTTTGCTGCACTATAGCCATGGCCTTACTTGATTGCAATCACATCCAGTAAGGTCTTGCACCAAGGAGCTAAAGAATAAAACATTTATACTATTAACCAGTTTAGATCTTTATTAATTTACGTGTTAAGGTATCACTTAATGCTTCTACCTTGTTAAAAATTGAGATTTACATGTGCAAAGTGTGTTTGTATGCAGTGTTTGCCTTCATATGTTTTTACTCCACTGGTTGGTTTGCAAAATTTGTCTTTGTACATACAAACCACATTGCTATATTTTCCCCTTCCTTTTTCTTGTGTCCAGAAGTCACTTATAACAAAGTCAAATGTTTATTGATTTTTTTTAAATAAAGGACATCAAGGTTAACTTATCTTGAATCAGATAATGGATGTCACTGCAAAGAATCAATGTTGAAATATTTGTGCATGGACAAAATCCCTTACTAAATCTATTTGCCAGCCTCCAGTTCAATTGGTGCTATGGCTTTAACATACTGGTGTGTTTGCTCATGCCTTCCAAATATCTACACCATTACATACCTGTTTCATGCCCATATACCTTTAGCCATCAATATGCAGCTACTCCTGTTCACGTGAGTATGTGAATTCATTTTCAGACTTAAGGTGTGGAAGCTGCACTGAATAATTCTAGGTGCTTGTTCAGGTTTCACATGTTGCTTGCTTAGAGCTACTCTCATGTTAAGCCACTATGAATATGTTGCACTGCCATCTCTGATACCAGGGTAATGTTTTAATCTTTCTATTCCTGCACTGCACACTAGCAGTATCTGGTGCAAATACAACAGAGAAGTATGCAAGTGATACACCACCTAAGCATCATTTGCCATGCAGAATGTACAAGTATACATACCAAATTTCTGTGTTTCCAAACACAGCACTCAGGCTGGGGGAAGGACAAGGGAGCCATGACATCACAGAATGGGTGGGTCTTATTATTTTAGTTAGAATCAGATGACGGCTGTGGTGGTCACTTTGGGGGAGGGAACTGATAAAAAAATGATGCCATTAATTGGGTGACTCCAGCAAGCTTTATTCAAATGTGAGAGAATCATTTTGTAAGTGAAACCATCACAGTATGAGAAGGTAGGCTTCTGTAAATGCTTTATTGTTGTTGCTTTACAGAGGACAATGTAAATAGGGAGGAAAATGGCCATTAAGTTGAGGAATACATTAGAGAAACCTGCTGTACTCCTTTAATAAGGAAGTCCACCATGTAAGCTTGAAAGACAACTGTTCTAATTTTGCCTAGAATATTTTTTCTACCTACGCTGATCTTTTCAAAGACAAACTAGGCAAACTCCCAGTTGTCTACTCCATGAAGTTAGTCCCTGAAGTCAGCCCAGTTGTCAGATCAGCCCAGAAAGTTCCAGTTGCTATGCAGAACAGAGTCAAAGCAGAGCTAGACAAGATGGTGCAGCAAGGTGTGATTTGTCCATTAGTTTCTTCTACCCCTACTGAATGGGCATCTTCCATGGTAGTAGCTCATAAGAAAAGCTCAGATGATATCAGAATATGTATTCATCCATGAAATTTAAACATAGCACTAAAACGACCTCATCATCCAATGCGTGCAGTCAAAGAAGTTGCTGTTCTTATGCCAAGTGCCGCTGTTTTTTCTGTCTTGGATGCAAAAAGTTCATTTTAGCAAAATTTTCTTGACTGAAAATCTTCATTGCTAACCACTTTCAGTACTCCTTTTGGGAGGTACAGATTTTTGAGAATGCCATTTGGGATAAATTCTGTCATTGAAGTCTTCCAGTGTGTGATGGAACAATTTTTTTTCTGGTTATCTGTGTGATATTATAGTAGATGATATTCTTGTTGGAGGCAGTGGTGAAATTGAACATGATAGACACCTCAAGGAAGTTCTAGAAAGAGCATGTGAAGTGAATCTTTAGCTGAATCCTCAATCAGGCTATGAGAAGTTACTTATATTGGTCATTTGTTTAACAGTTTTAGGCTTACAACCAGATCCTTCCAAGCAAACAGCAAATCTTGAGATGCCAGCTCCAGACAATGTTCAAGCCCTACAATGTTTTCTTGGCATGGTTAACTATCTAGGCTAGTTCATTCCAGACTTGAGACAACTTTCAGCACTGCTCAGAGAGTTGACATGCAAAAACGTATCCCAGTCTTGGTTAGAACAACAACAAAGAGCATTGATGTCCTGAAACAGAGAATTGCCTGTTCACCTACTTTAAGATACTATGATGTTCACAAACCAGTAACTCTTTTTTTATGATGCTTCAAAGTTTGGTCTTGGTGCAGTCATTCTTCAAGAGGGTAGACCAGTAGCCTATGCATCCAGAACTCTAACCCAAACCGAGATGCAATGTGCGCATATAGAGAAAGAACTCTTGGCATTTGTGTTTGCATGTTTGAAGTTCCATGATTATATTTATGGCTGACCTATTCAAATCAAAACTGATTATCAACCTCTAGTCACCATTTTGAGAAAGCCTATGCATACAGCTCCTGCTAGATTGCAACACATGAGGTTGACATTGCACAAGTATAATTTCAATCTTGTCTACACAAAAGGCAAGCTTCTTTATTTTTCTGATACTTTATCCAGATTGTCCAGAAATACCACTGAACAGGATTAAAATGAGCAACCTGATTTTGAAGTCATGGAAGTGAGAATCTTTTCTTCCACACATTTTGATGACCTTGGAAGTCACACAGCTTCAGAGTCAATTCTTCAGAAGCTCAATGGCTTTATTAGTCGAGGATGGTTGTCAAAGCAATCTTGTTTACCTCATGATCTGCAGCCATATTTTCCTTACAGAGATACGATTTTGTTTGACAATGGCATAATCACCATGAAAGCTCCAAACGTGATTGTTTCAAAATCCTTGCAACAAGAGTATATTACCATCTTGCATCGTGGCCACCCAGGAACTTATTCTACCAAAAGAAAGGTGAGAGGACTGGTATTTTGGCCTTCTGTGTCAAAGGATATTGAGAGAGTACATTTGTCTTGTTCTGTATATAATAGTACTAAGTCACATCAGCAGAAAGAACTAGAGGTTGATGGTCAGTTTCAATCTGTATAGCTTGACCATAAATATAATCATGAAACTTAGAACATGCAAATACTATTGCCAAAAGCTCTTTCTCAATTTCAGCATACTGCATCGCAGTTTGTGTTAGTGTTCTAGATGCATAGGCTACTTGTCTGCCCTCTTGAAATAAAACTGCACCTAGGCCAAAGTTTGAAGCATTGCAGGAAAGAATAACTGGTTTGTTCACATCATAGTATCTTAATGTAGGTGGGGTGGCAATTTCCTGCTTAAGGTCTTCAAATGCCTTCTGATGATGTTCCAACCATGACCATGCAACATTTATGCATGTTAGCTCTCTTAAAGGTGCTGTCAACTCACTGAAGTCTGGTACAAATTTGTCTAAATAGTTGACCATGGCCGGAAAACACTGTAAACCTTGTACATTGTCTGGCGCTAACATCTCAAGAATAGTTGCTTGCTTGTTTGTTCGGGTCAGGTCTGAAGCCTGTACTTGTAAATAAATTACCTATGTATGTAACTTCTGGAAGTCTGAACTTGCACTTCAGAGGATTGAATTTTAAGTTTACTTCACATGCTCTGTCTAGCACTTTCTTGAGGTTTCTGTCATGCTCTGCCTCCAACCAATAAGTCGTCTACTATTATGGCACAAGGATAACCTGAAAAAAATTATTCCATTGCACACTGAAAGACTTCACTTGCAGAATTTATTCCAAATGGCATCCTTAGGAATCTGTATCTGGCAAACGGAGTACCAAAAGTAGTTAGAAATGAAAATTTGCGATCAAGCAACACTTGCCAAAATGAACTCTTTGCATCCAAAACAGAAAATACAGTGGCATTCAATATTAGAGCTGCAACTTCTTCAACTGTGTGCATTGGGTGATAAGGTCTCTTTAATGCTTTATTCAGATCTCTTGGGTTAATGCATATTTTGATTTCATTTAAGCCTTTTTTATGAGTGGCTACCATGGAAGACACCCATTCAGTTGGTTCTCTGACTGGACAAGTCACACCTTGCTGCACCATTTTATCCATCTGAGCCTTAACTTTACCTTGCATAGCTATCGGAACTCCTTCTGCTGGTCTGACTACTGGAGTGACCTCTGAGTCTAACTTCATGGAATACACAACTGGAAGTTTGCCTAACTTGTCATCGAGACCATCAGCATATTCTGAGAAAATGGCTTCGGAGAAATTAGAACTTGGAAATGCACTCACATGATGAACTTCTTTGGCAACAGAAAGATAAACTATAATGGACAAATTATTGAAGTAGCTGTTAATAAGGTTATTAATAATCATTCTAAAATTAGCACAGGACATGATATAGTAGGTGAAAAGAGAACATATATTAATAAGAATGAAAAAAGAATGATTTATTTTGTGTCTACCTATGGGGCTTTTAGCAGTATTTTGATGGAGATGGTCAAATATTATTGGGACTTTTTATTCAAATCTGCTGATTTGGCTAAGCTACTTTCCCCGATGCTGGGTATTTCTTTTAGAAGGGGAAGGAATCTTAAAGATATTTTAGTACATAATAGATTTAGATATCCTATTGGTGTAAGTAATAATCAAATTATGAATGTTAAGGGCACTATGTTATGTGGCCATTGCAATGTTTGTCGTTACGTTGTGCGAACTTATGGATAGATAAATTGTTATGTATTTTGTGGTAATGATATGTATAATTGTGAAAATGAAGGAATTATTTATGCCTTGAGATGCCCTTGTGGTCTTGTATATATAGGAAAAAGTAAACGTAAGTTTAAAACAAGACTTCAAGAACATATTAGGAATATTATTAATAGGAAAGAAGATAGTCCTGTGGATAAGCACTTTATGCAGGTTCATGACTAATCCTGATGGCTTACAAGCCACGATTTTGGAACAAGCGCAAAAAGGAGTGTATTCTGATCAGTTATATAAGAAAAAATTCTTAGATAAAGAAAGTATTTTTATTTTGAAATATGACACTTTGTCTCTCGGGGTCTTAATGTTGAGTGTAACTGGAGGTTTTTAATTTAGCATGTGTTTTTTTAATTTATATGTGTTTGGTAATAATTAGTTAATGTAATTGAATATTTATTGGTAAATTGTTTGATTGATTAGTGTATTTAATTGAGATGAGTTTTGTAAAGTTTTATACTCCTTGAAGGCGTTTGCCGAAGTGCTAGAGGTGAATAAAAGATTGTGTGGATTCCTGCCTGTTGTTTTTCGTATATAGTATTCTTTTTTGTCATTTCATTCTTAAACTATCTTTGAGACCCAATAAAGATTGCACTGGCCTTTGGACTACATAAAATAACAAGTTGCAACAGTTTTTGGCCAGATAACATGAAAGCATCACTGAACCTTTGGTTTGAATTTCCTCACCTCCATAAGCAACAAGTCTTGCACTACTGGTTACATTGAGTTGTTCATTACTTCTTACTCTTGCAAATGTGTCTGTTGATATAACATTGCACTTGTACCCAGTGCCAACTTTGAGCTCTTTGGATCTTTCATTAATCTGGACAGTACAAAATACTTCACTTCTTGTTAATAAGTTCACTGCATCACCTCTTTCACCAAACACTGATACACTATCTGTATAGAAAGCTGACTGTTTTGGCTCTACTTGATCAACTTGCTTCTTTGTGTGACTTTCTTTACAACTGTGTGCGGCTTACTTGATTTACAAAACTTTTGGAAATGGTTCAATTTTTTACACTTGTGACATTGCTGACTATATCCTAAACACTTCTCTCTTTTAGATTCATGATTTGCACCACAGTCGCAACAGTGAACAATAAAGCTAGATTTGGATTTTGCTGATTCATGTTTGTGTTGCACTGAGCTGGTGCTGGTGCTTGCACTTTTCCTGGAACTTTCTAGAAAACCTTGTGACTTCTTTGGAAATCCTGTAGCTGCCACTTGCTTAGGCCTGTTCTTGTTTACCATGTGTTGCATACTATTTACATTTGCACTGGAGACAAGTGAAACCATGCTCTTGTCACTCGCAAGCATACTTGTATGTTTTTCTGTCACTTCATGGATCCAACAAAACTCTATTGCTTTGCTTAACAATAAATCACTGTCATGAAGTAAACTCTTTCTCACAGCAGCACTATTAATACCACATACAAGCCTGTCATTTATCAGCTCATCTTTCAGATCACCAAACCGACACATTTTAACTCTGTTTCTCTTCAGTTATATAAGCTACAAATGTTTATCCTGGTTGCTGATCTTTTGTGTAAAACAAATGCCTCTCTAGTGTAATATTCATCTGGGTGTTGCACATTTCTCTGAACTTGCGCTTCAAACACTTGGGGTCTTCCCTTGATTCAGCTTGTACAACAATATGGCGGTCTGCACCTTCTCCTCCATATACTGTTGGTGCATATACAAATGAGTGCTCTCTTTCTATGGCCTCAGACCCTGCTAGGTTTAGCAAAATTAATGCCCTGGTGTGTGCATCTCTATCTGGATATGCTGCTTGTATAAAATATCTTACTCTTGCTCAAATATTCTCCAATTCTCTGCAATATTCTGATCAAACACAAGTGGTAGGGGTTTTCGAAATCCATCTGCCATATTAACACATACCAGTGAAGGGTTTTTAAAATAAGCATAAATATACACACATGCATATATGCATATGTTTCTGGCATAAATAGTACTTGCCCAATGCCTTTGTGCTCTGAACTTATACTTTCGATGGGCTTATCGGAATTATGTGAATGAATGAACTCGTAATACTTTCGAATAACTGGACATTGCAAAATAAACTTCTCTAACGTTTTCCTACTTTACTGGATGTTATGAAATAAACTTCTTGGGCCTTTCAATACTTTCGGAATTTTATCGGTAAAGGCAGAAATGCTAAAGTAATACACCATCACTTGCTATACTTTTGGAATTTTATCGGTAAAGGCAAAAATGCTAAAGTCATTTATCATCGTTTGCCAAAGTCATTACCATTCCTTTAAGGAACATTCACGAACTTTATGATGCAAATAAACAATATGATCTGTAAGCTACTTAAGTCTGTCTTGACTTAGTCTTTCTTGGGAATCTCTACAGAGTATGAACTTGCATAGCAAGCTTTCTACCGCATAATCCTATCCCTACCTTACAAATTCTTGTTTCTTTCTTTTTAAAATATGTTAGCTATATGAATGCAATGTTGTTATGCAAAATTGCATTTCTGGCCTTAAAATCGTACTGTACTGATGTTGCTATTTTCTCTTTAGTGGAGCTTGTCTCCCCAGACCTCTACTGAAAATGGACATATATCTAGTTGGACTAGCCCAGTCAACAAATGTAAAATAAAGTAAAATGTAAAATAAAATAAATAAAAATAAACTCATGAGCACTGTAATACTTTTGTAATGTCGTCTTTTGTAAGAAAACACCTCTTATCAGTGTAAGAAACATGTCGAGTAACTGCGCAATATGAATAATTTGAACACGAGTTGCCTTAAATGCAATAACTTTTTGAATTAATTGCACTTTACGAATAACAGCATACAGCACACTGAAATGTCCCCAAAATGGCGATACCTTGCTAGGCAACTCTTTACAGTACAAGAAGCACTCTACAATGGCAGCAGTTTGCAAATAGACACACACAGCACAAGAAACGTTTTGAAATAGCTGTACTTTGACTGGAATGCACAAAATAGTTGCACTTTGCCACAATGAACTCTTCAAAATACATGCACAATAATAAGCTCAGACTGTAAGCACTTTTTACACACTTTGGGATACTTTGAATAACTTTAGTTACACCCTTGATACAGTACAAAGTCATAGTTATGCCCAAACACAGCACTTTGCCGAAATACATGCAGTCGCCTTACTTTATTTTTTTGCTTAGTGTGCCCTTTTCCTTTCTTATTCTTATTATATTTGTTTTGCTCCTTTAAGCCCTTTTCATGCCCAGTGTACTTTTCTTGTGCTCATTTTACTCTAAACATGCCCAACTTTGCCTTATACACCTTCATTTTGCTTTAAACATGCTTGTTTGCTTTACTGTTATCAAATACTTTTATCTCAAACATTTTCTTTAGTTAACAAACGTTTTGTACTTTCCGCTTGCCTGACAATGTAGTTTAAGCCCTTTTAATGCCCCTTTTTCACCTTTTATAGCAATTAAATAGCTTGTGTTATTTCTCATTACCTTTTATTCTTTCTGGTTATGTTTCTGCTCCTTTCTTTTGATTTTACCTTCACTGTTGTCTTTGCACCTCATGGCTCAGAATATTCTTCTGTCTTTGATCCCGGTTCTGACAGCATGTCACTTTCGTGTTAGGACACAAATAAATGAGTCTTTGTGTGTTCTGTTCAAGCAGCTTTATTTTGTTCAAACACATCACTATAGAGGCTTACAGACAATAACTTAAGTAACTTACATACAAACTAAAAACTGCGATCATGCATGCTCACTCTCTGGCTGCTTCTACAAAATGGCACTAGGGATTGCACATGTTTGGAATTTATATGTACACGTACATCCTTGTATGCTTCTTAAAGATATAGCAAACACACATTGCATTCTGATCTACTGAATCCATAAAGCATGCGCTGAGGATTTCAGAAACAGAGTCAGTTTGCCTGTTTGTCGCATTTGACTTATGTTTTTGGAATCAGACCTGCATGCGTGGAATCCCTAATTATCCTATGATGAATATTTAAGTACTCTGTCTGTATTCAGAGTGTATTCTGAAGTTACATCTGCAACATGTGCGCTTAAGTCTTCCTTCAGCATGTTGCTCTGTCTGCAAATCACTTCTGCGAATTTTATGGAATCTGACCAAATATATAGTACAATGAAAACAAATCTATCCTATAGTATCACATGGAGATTACTTGTAACATTACTAGAACATGCAAGGACATTTTTGGAAGTATATGAATTGAACTGAGGTGTAAATAGGTATTGAGAGAGATTATTTAACATATATCCATGAGGTTAATGAGCAGCTTATTCATTTTTGAAGTAGCGATTAATTGAATACTCATTAGAATGATATGATACTTAACCATTGTATTTGTGATGAATTCAGGGACAGCAGACAAATATTCCAGTAGCTGAAGCCTGAAATGGCAGTCTTCTTCTTTTCTAATCATTCATAGGTTCATAGGTTGGTACTAGGCTATCAGCCCTAGGGCCTGTACAAGCCTAGACATAACAATTCCCTGGCTATTTCTTCCCACAATATTTACTTCCCTGGATCCCTGTCTAGCAGGCTAACTGACATGATCCCCGGGGTAAATTTCCTATCTCCCATCCAGTCGTCAAGGTTCCTTTTGAAGAGGGCCAAAGAGGCGCTCTGCTTGACATGAAAGGGCAGTCTATTCCAGAGTAGGGGGAGTCTCTGGTTCAGGAACCTATCCCTCCAGTATGTTTTGTTCATTTTGATAACAAGGTTTAGGTCCCTGGAGCGTGTGGCTCTGATGGATTGGGATTTCTTTAAATGTAGCATGTCCAATAGCTCCGGGTTTGACATGGCCTTGTATGTTAAGCAGAGATCGTCTCTGACTAGACGATATGCGACAGAATATAGCTGGAGTTTTTTTAGTCAGGTCAGCATAGGACATCTGCTTTAGGCCTATGGTAATTGATTCTGTATAGCTAGGTAAGCCTTTTGGCAAGATTTTTGCCCAGTTATTAAGTAGAAGCATGTCACTTTTATCTATGGGCTCTTTTATTGTATGATCTTAGAGTATAATGTGGGGTTGAAATTTCTAAATCATTGGCTAAGGGAGAAGCATTCCTGGGATAATAATTTATGAATCAGAAAATTAAGATATAGCATGGCTTAGACAGTAACACAGAACCAGTAGACTTTAGGGAGTGAGATACAGTGATGTTCAATAGAGATGCAGCAAGAGAATCTGGTGCCTGGGGTGACACATCCACGTGTCGTCTATTACCACTATCACCTTGGCATCCTAATCCTCTTATACCACCCGTATCATTAACCTCAGCCCAACACCCACCTATGAAACAACAAATGCAAGATATCTGTCATATTCTACTAAAGAGATGGTTAGTCACAGGCCATAGTACAGAAGAATTTAATGATCTATTGCTAAAATACAGCTAGAATAAGGTTCACATGACCAGAAGTGCACCACACAAAACTGAAATTATCACACCCGATGAAAGCAGAATTGAATAAAGAAGAATGCAGACTTGTCCCCCTTGGAACTCCAACAACAAACTGGATTATTTGAAGAATAAATATATCAAGTTTTCAAAGACAGAATTCAGATGGAAGCCCTGGAGAAAGGCTCCAAAGCCAAGAAATGTAGAAGGCAAACCTCTGGCTTCTTGAGGTTTTTAGCATTTTGTCCTATAGCAGCACTGACTTTTCTTTCTTTAAGTGTTTCTGTTAAGTGTGCACAGCATTTCATCTTAAGCAGCAAGACGTGTTTGTTGCATCTCTGCCCTCCGGTATTCTCCATTTTAGCAAGCGTAGGCTCCTCTCCATCTTATTTAATCTTTCTGTAAAGTGACTGTCTACTTTCTTTACTGCACTCGGCCTATCAGCTGCTACTGCTGAGTATAGTGTGGCTGTCTAATTACACCCTATGCCACTCCAAGAATGATCAGCTGCTTCCATGATGGCAGAGTGCCACTTTACATAATTCTCTGTATCTTAATTTGTAGCTATTTATAACTGTAGAATATAGGTAACAATAAAATATAGGACAGAAGTTATACTACAAATGTAGTAGAATGGTTTGGCTACTTGCCATCTTTCATTGAATGATTGCATATGACTCCCTACATATGGTTGAGGTGAAACTGCTAGAGTGCCAGTAGATTGTAGAAAAAAATATGAACAGAATAACACTGAATGCTTTTTCTGATAGGAAGGCATTGCCATTGAGATTTCTAATTGTGCGCAGGCAATGATTCACTTATTTATGGAGATTTTGCCCTTCTTTGTGTTGCTACGACTGTGGAGTTGGTGTGTGTATATATATATATATATATATATATATATATATATATAGATATATATATGGATCTAGGACTATTGAATGAAAGTTCAATAGTCCGAATCCACAATCACCAAACACACTTTAACAAAATCACTTTCGTTAAACTGTGTTAAAAAAAAATTACATTTATGTTTTTGCAGGGGGGGGAAACCCCCCTGCACCCCCATTGAGTGGGGCTGTGCCCCCACACCCCCCCCACTTAAATATTCTCACTCCGAGGTCGCACTACAGTGGGGAAAAGGGAATTTTCCCTTATCTGCACCTTAGTATGACCTCTGCAACAGGCATACTTACATGAAAGTGCTTCTTCAGTGAAAAGCACTTTCGCGCAAGTATGTCTGGCTGAATCTGTTTCGGTGATGTTGCTATTTTATATATATATATATATATATATATATATATATATATATATATATATATATATATATAAGTTTGTGGGTATGGTGGCTTGCTCCCACATCAGTGATGCAAGGAGGGACTTGCACCCATGCATAAAACACAAAAAAAGGAGTTTTTCACCTTTTTAGATTTCGGGCATTTTTCTTCCATCTTTTTGAAATGTCTTCTTTCAGGAAGCTGGTGTTTCATAGTAGAACCAATTGTATATGTGCTTTGCTTAAGAACTACTGTATGCATTCTGTTTCTGCCCATGAGAGATATGCAGATAAAGTAATAACTGTTACACAAATTATCATTTATGACAAATAGTTGTTTATATGTGTATATATATATATATATATATATATATATATATATATATATATATATATATGGGTCTACTTTTCTTCATTGAAATTACATTATTTCAAAAAAGAAAAGTATGACCCCACTTCCGCGAAAGTGCACTTTAACAAAAGTGCTCTTTTGCGAATGCTGATTCACCCACACCCCCGCTACTTAAATATACTAACTCTGAGACTGCACTACAGTAGGGAAAAGGATATATTTCCTTATCCCCACTGTACTGTGCTTCGAAGAATTGGCTTTCGTAAAAGTGGATTTTCGTTGAATTGCACTTTTGCAGAAGTGCGATCATACTTTTCTTTTTTGAAATAATGTAATTTCAATGAAGAAAGGTAGACCCAGATATATATATATATATATATATATTATATATATATATATATATATATTATATATATATATATATATATATATATATATATATAAATAGCTTTTATAGCTTTTCAGCAATTTTATGATTTTGTTAAAAATCCTGTAGCGTGATGAAAAGGCCAACTGGCCTGCAAAGCACATACAAATTTTAATTTTTTTGGTCAGGAAACAAATCTAACAGACTTGACATACAGAGCTCCAGCTGACTAGTAAAAGGATAAAGCAACTATCAATTATCTGTCACTCTTCTATCTAAATGAGCTAACAAAGGCAGGTTGAATTCAATGCCATTGATGGCAGTGGTATAGACAGGGTTTTTGAAGCTGTTCACCAGCTTTCAGACTATATACACAGTGTAAGACCTCCACAGTAGCCCTTCTCTTCTCCTGCCCATGTGATACATATTGCATGAAATTTGGTTAATATGTGCGTGCGTGTGTGTGTGTGTGTGTGTGTGTGTGTGTTTGCGCTCAGTTTATGTGTAATATGTATATATATATATATATATATATATATATATATATATATATATGTGTGTGTGTGTGTGTGTGTGTGTGTAGTTATATAATGAAAAGCCAAAATGTTTGAGTGACACAAAATACATTGACCATTCACTATAGTGACAACACACCAGAGTGACATACAGTATATCAAAAAAGGAGCCCTACCACATTCATCTCAATTTTATTTTAAAAGTGATAGTGTTATGCAAAGGACTTTTTGTAAGGTACCTGCACATTAGGGTTAGGGGCAGTGGCACGCTACATCTTGGGCACTGGCTCTAAGAGTGGCTGGCCATTAATGTTTTGCTCTGCTATAGTTGCTGCTATCAGATATATTTTAGTGTCCTATATACTGGGAATTCCTGACATTCGGAATGACATAGCACAGTGTGTCTGTTTACTACATTGCTGAATCACTCTGCCATATTTGCTGCCATCATATGCATAATTGCTGTACCTCATTTGCATCAGGCACCTCATTTCCATAGCATTATTCAGTCATTTGCATACATCATAAGCCATTCTACACAGAACAACTGCACTAGTTATGTCTCTGAAGTGATTCCTGCCTGCATGCTACTATTTCTATGATAATTTGCACCATGTGCTAGCTGTGCGTTAATACTGGTCTGTATTATTCTGCCAGATCACTAGTGAGCAAACGCATCTAACAGACCATAAAATGACACTATCAGGGTTAAGTGGCATAGTCCATTTTGCAAAACCACATTTTGGTGCAAAGTTACTGCACCATCAATACCAGCAAAGGTTCAGTCCTTTATTTTGTACTTTATTATGGAAAGTATAAAGTATTCTGTGTGGAGACATGCGTGAATGGGCATACCTTCGTTGAAGGTTGTGCGTCAGGGCTGGCAACTCAGCACGTAAAAATCTACTGCCAATCATTAGCGGACCGGAGTTCCGCTGTGGCGACCCCTAACTGGGAAAAGCCAAAAGACACAACAACAACAACAACAACAACAACAACAACACTAGTGCATGTAACTTACTTGCTGGCAGTTTCTTTCTCTCTGTCACTATTGACTTATTAAGAGTCACCATCTCACTGTTATTGAAGAGTTAGGAAACAAAATGGAAAAGCAGCTGCTATTATAGCTGATAGCTGGATTCTATTTTTATAGCTTATATATTCAATTAAGGCAACATTTTAGGCAAACCCCTCAAGTGATTTATTTCTTTATTATTGCTTGTTATCTATGGGAATGAATTGGTCCAAGGACCCTTTTCAGACATTTTCCAGGACACAGGTAAGTACAAAGTTATTACAAACTTAAAAAATAATAAAGAACAATTAGTGTCCAAAGGAAATGAAAAGACAAGCAAAAGTACATGCATTGTTGGAAGACATAATGATTATCTGTGCACACTATCTACATATAGAATTTAGTTTGCAAATACAAGAGGATGATGGCAACAATGTAAGAAGGTGACTAAAACAAGGAACTTTCAATATGTGAATAATTTTTGTACTAGCATATGACTGTAAAGTGTATAGGATCACACATGATCTCTACAAATTATTGGGGGTTGGTGTAATGGTTAAGGCGTACATCTAAAAATACAGGATTTGATTCTTATCAAAGGAAATTGACTAGTCTTAAAATAACCCACACGGGCAGATAGTCCTTTACTTACCTATAAACTTAATTATATTCTGATTGTTTATAGAGGAATTTTTAACTACTTATGAAACTTAGAGAGAGTTAATTTGTCTTACGTTATCTGGCAAATAAATCCAGGTTGCTGGAGCAGATTTAGGGAAAGCATTCTAAGAGAATGATCAGAAAAGTGGATTTTTAGATTCTTGCTCAGAAGATTTGTGTATAAGCTTTAATATTAACATGCTATATAGAAACTTTGTTCTGTGTTTAATGTGGACCCGGATAGCTTTGTGCATTGTAATGTAATGATATTCATTCCATTGGCTGAAATGAATAAATCTAAGAATTCTGTTTTTATTCTTCTGTAAAATAGATGTATTGTGG
Source organism: Protopterus annectens (assembly GCF_019279795.1). NCBI lineage: Eukaryota > Metazoa > Chordata > Ceratodontiformes > Protopteridae > Protopterus > Protopterus annectens. Next base: position 1,933,114,359 of record NC_056725.1, on the reverse strand, counting down.
GAAGAACTAAACATGAAGACTGGGAGGCCAAGAACATTTAGAGCAATAACTGGATCTAGATTTCTGTGATGGTTGTTGCAGCACTTTTTGAGTTTGTTGATCAATATGAGATTGCAAGGTTAGAGACTGATTGATCGGAATGCAAAGCACTGCTGTTCATTAGCAGTGGGAAGTGGAGTTCCATTGGGATATAAAATAGAGAAATGATGCACAGGGGTTCTGTTGAGATTTTTTTTTTTTTTTTTTTGCGGTGGCAAGTTACATAATGTTGGATCTTTTTACATTCATTTCTGGTATCCAGTTCCATATAGAAGAGAATGAAATTATTTTCACAATAAAGAATCAAGGTTTGTGGGGATTAAAGAAGCACACTATCATCAGTATATAATAATAACATGGTTTGTGGTAAGATAAGTGGGAAGTTCATTAATGAAGAGAGAAAAAAAGGAGCGGTCCTATTATGGACCCTTGAGGCATGCCTTTAGAGAGAATACCAGAAAAACAGTAGTGGGACCCAGAAGTAAAACTGAATGTTCTGTTTGAAGGATATCTTGCTATGCAGTTTGAAATAATCTTTGTGCTGTTGAATGGCACAGATGATTAAGAAGATGTTACGTCATCCTTTCAGAAGGCAAATACCAGCACAAGCAGCCAGCAGGATTTCCACGCAGAATGCAAATGCCTGACAGTTTGTGATGCATTGCAGATAACCTTTTTCGTTCCCCATGAAAACCTACATTTTTAATCAGAAACCATAAATCCTCCTTAAAAAGTATGCCATGACATACTATGCCCACAATTCAAGACCCCCAATTTTGAATCATTTATGAATATTGGTAGTTTAGCACAGAGACTTACTTTAAGAACACCAGTCTTCACTCATTGTAAGTTGATCTTTACCCCCATTACAGTCCTCACTCAACCTTGAGGTTTGCACTATAACTGAATGAATGCATTCCAGTTGGTCTGGTCCCCAGACAAGAGCTAAGAAATCTCATTTTTTTTTCTAGAGACTATAGGGTGGGACAGCTGGGGAGCACCTCACAATACTTCTCCGGGGGGGTGAGTTACAAATGCAGGTCATACATGTCTGCAAGTTGCATGTGCACTGCTGAATAACTTAATTACATTACAACAAACAACAGATAAAATTGGCTGTCACCCCATCCGCCTCACCCTTTCTAATGATATTATATTCACGGTGTTTGGAAAACAAGATGAACTTGTATATTTTGCTAAGTTCTGTTTGGAGTGTGGTATTATTGTAAGAAGAATACAACATCAAAATACTGCATATTCTTCTTTAGAAAATGTTATTCCAAATCCAATAAATCATCATGCATCAAATAACATGAGGTTAATAAGCCTGCTTGGAGGAGTCATCATTACAGAGATGATGCTGACAGTCTAAACTCCCTGATGTCTGCCTGCATGGCATGGATGTCTCTATCCTGAGTGTATTGTGGACTCCTCACTGCTAGGGAATGATGGAGTTTACTAGGGAAAGGTATGATACCTGTTAGGTATGTGTGTGTGTGTGTGTGTGTGTGTGTGTGTGTGTGTGTGTGTGTGTGTGTGTGTGTGTGTGTGTGTGTGTGTGTGTGTGTATACACCAGTACATCCTGAAGCAGACCAATACATAAACAGAAAGGGATGGCCATCCATCCAGGGGCAATGAATTAGTTGGCCAACTACACCACTTTGCCCTTATCCCCACTGCAGTGTGATCTCAGAGTTGGTATATATAGTTGGGGGGGTTGATTTAGTCAGTTGTGGGTTCTGTTGTGCAGCATGGCAACTGTTTATTGCCCTTGGAAAATTCAGCGAATCACAGAAGTGATTTTTGCTGACTATATGTTGACGAAGAGGTGTTCACTGAAAATAACCTTTGGTGAAGTGAAATAGACCTGCTGAGACCCATCTTGAACATCATTATGATTGCTGGCTGGGCTGCTAGATGATACAGCTAGTTGATGTTCTACAAGATACAAAGACACAAATCATGACAATATACTTATACCACATGAACACTAGCAACAAAGACATATGACAGATATATCTCACTGCAAAGTTACAAATAATAATGACTTTACATGAGGTCTACTGTATGTATGTTTCATGGAATATACATAAATAAAGTATATAATTTGCTTACTTGGCCAACATATATGACATATGTGATGAATTAAAAAAAAACACACCTGACAACAACTTATGGGAAGATGGTGATGTTGAAGTGAATAGAACTTCAACTAGTGTAGGGAAAAAAGTTATCATTAGTGATCACATCGTTAACACCATTAACTAGTTGAACACAGTTTAAACATACAGAATGTGTGACATACGTGTACCATTTGTATATGCACTCGATGATGTTGATGCAGGCTGACCAAGGAATCATAAGAAGGACACAGTATTAACGGATACATCTACAGGACTAACTGTAATGACAGGTATGAAACATAATTAACAGCATACCACTGACAGACTGCTGCTGTGGAGAAGTTGTGGGTTGTACTGTGGATCCTGCAGTGTGAAAGTAAAGAGAAAGGCAATACATTTAGCAAAAATAATACTGACAGCATCACATACACAACACAGTAACATGGGCTGCAAATACTCACATGATGGACATTGTAACTGTATAATAGATAGGCCTATGTTGACAAATATTGGCATAAATGTCAGGTATGATGTGCTACAGATTTCTAAAAGTTATGACAATTTTGCTGTAACATACCTGGTCTGTCTGCTCATGAACCTGCATTGCTTGGGTGTCCCCTAGATGTACCTGTGCTGTACAATGTTAGGAAAATAAAATGACAGTAAACAGCAATGCCATAAAGTGAGGTTGAAGCAATAACAAGGTAGCTGTCACTGTAACAGTATGGAGAGAGTCACCTGACAATCCCTGGTTTAGTCATGAATTAGATAGACCTGTGAATATTAATGCAAATAGTTCTACACATATTGCTTGGACTGCTCTGTCTGTACTTCAGTTGTATGAATACATATCATTAGACTTACATTCATCATCCTCACCCTCTGTGGATGTGTGTGCATGGCTCAAATCTGCTGCTGTAAATCAAAAACAGTAATACATGAATATACATGCTACAGCAATATGCAGTGATTGTCTCTGTACCCAGCCATGTAATGGAAAGAAAGACATACATGTCTGGCCTGGAACTCCAGCTTCAATCCCACCGCAAGATGCATCACTCACCTCTTGTTGTATGCAGTGTTCCAGAAATAATGGGGGGGGGGCAATCGTGGTCCACCACTGGTGGCATCCCTCAATCTCTTGTAACTTGTCACTCTGTTGGCTGCATGAAGAATCATATCTGAGCATCATCATCTACAGGCTTCATTGGATTGGTTGTGGCTCCCAGCTGCATTAATATGCTGGTGAGGACCATCGAAGTTTAATTTCTCCAAAATGTATCGCCTGAACAGCCTAGGAGTCTCTGTTCATGTTGCCTGAGAGCATCAGTTATGATGTAATTTTCCTGGGGGGAAAAGTTGTCACTTCTAGGATGGTTGGCTATCTGAAAGAGAGTGATACACACATCAGAATATTCCTGTGTGAGACCATTTATGTATTTGATTCTGTTAACAGCATATGTTAGCATAAACAGTATGCATTCCTCTGCAGTGCAAATGTCTGTGTAACACTGTCTGTGATAAATGCTAATGTGACAAATAAAAAGTAACAACAATGCCTTCATGCATAACATTTGTAAAATCAAAATAAATTCTAACATTTTTACAGTTCATTAGTGGATTAGAATCCCTGACAACACACATATGATGAATGGAAAAGCAACAGCTTCATGCCACAGGAGCCTGCTTACCTTTCACCTTAACATGACTGTCTTTCAGCTTTTCCCGGTTAGGGGTCACCACAGTGGAACTCTGGTCTGTTAATGATTAGCAGTGGATTTTTACAGTGCCAAGATGCCAGCCTGATGCCCAACCTTCAAAGAGGGACCACCCATTCACTCATGCACCTACCTGCATGTCTTTAAATGTCACTCGACCACGGGGAGGACATGCAGACTCCACACAGAAGGTGCTCCAGCCGAGAATCGAACGGGAGAACCTCTTGCTGTGAGGAGACAATGCTAACCGCTGCACCACCGTGGCCTGATACCTTTCACCTCAACATACTACAACAAATTAAACCAAAAACCTCACGAATAAAAACAGTGGTCGTATAAAAAGAAAAACAATGCAACAACAAACCACGAAAGTACAAACTTTATTACATAAACCTGGTAAGCACTTTAATTCATTGGAATGAAAGTGCTTACCAGGTTTATATAATAAAGTTTATACTACAACAAATAACAATTGAACAACTTACAGAAAGTGTTGGAATACCTCAGGATCCATAGGCAGCTCACAGACAGTACAGATCTCTAATTTATTGAGTCAGTAGTGCTGACACATTTAAGAAGCTTTATTGAAGAAATATCTGTGTGATGTGGATATCCCGCCACTGCCAACCAATATGTGATGTGGATATCCCACCACTACCAACCAATATGTGATAACTCTCCAACACTCTGGGCCAGTAATCAAGGAGCCTCAATCCTCACCACTGGCACCTGTGGTTCACTGTGAGGATAACACGTACATGCACAGTATTTCCAGATGCAGCTCTCTGCATCAAGTACAATTTCCCTTAAGAGTACACAGAGACCACAGTCAGTCCAGTGCTGGTTCCTCTCTCTTTCTCCAGATCCCCAATAAAACTCCCAACTTGCACAGCTATAGAGTTGAGTCCTTAGCCAGGGTTCCAACCCAAGTCCTCCAGCACTCTCTCTGTCCAACCAGTGCTTTGTGTCCATGTCCAAGTAGCTGACACACACACAATCTTTGAGATTTGATTTGCACACACACACACACACACAGACACACACACACACACACACACACACACACACACACACACACACACACACACACACACACACACACACACACACACACACACACACACACACACACACACACACACACACACACACACACACACACACACACACACACACACACACACCTGGGAAAGGCTGCCACAGGTTTACTAACTACGCTCCCTTTTGTCCAGACTATAAGGTAGTTATCACTGCCACTAGAACCCCTTACCAGCTACTTTAACACCCTTAACAAAGAGTGTCCAGTTTTACTGAGTGAAATTAATATTAAGACAAATAGTAATTTGACCAAGAGCAAGGCTATTAGGAATGTTCCACAGTGCCACCAAATAAATATGCAAGTACTCTCAAAGCTTAAATATCTTTACAAAGATCAGCCACAATGAAAGTTTTAAATCTATTTAATGATAAATAATAAAAGAACAAGAAATTATTAAGTATATATTCACAGTGACATCATAGTTCAAATGGCAGGAAATATTTAAAATAACATTGAAGGACAGGCTCAGACAAATAAAGGAAATACAATATGAAACTATGATCCTATGATCCTATGAACTAAGCTTCACTATATTCCTGACTGAATCCAAGAGAATTATTATTCCCTAATAATTTACTTAATAGAAGCAAAGCAGATGATGTGGTGAATGGTTCTTCTTGTTGTCAGCCGCAAGACAGAACACATGATGTTCTGTCTCACTAAGAGACTTCTCAAAATAATATATAAAATATTACTTTTGGCATAGCTTGCAGAATTACATAATTTCTGGTCATTTGACTTCTAGTTCTCATGCAAACACCCATTGCTGGCAGCTGGCAGTTTTTAGCACCTATCCATAAAAGTACACACACAAGGGCTTTTGCTCAGATCTTTGGCAGGTGCTGGAAGTCATAAAACAATTGCATATGCCCACACTTCTAGAGTAGTAATTAGTTCACCCCACAGACAATACAGAAAGCTTCCTAGTACAAACGTTGTGCCTCTGGCTGCACTGAAACCTATGAGATAGCATCTTTATGGCCCAGTCTATAAAGTGGTTTAATTTCAGATAGTTTTCTAAAGTTTGCTGGACTGAGGTTAACCTCCTGTCTCCCAGTTTCCCATGTTAAAACATATACATTTAAACAGTTACAATAGTGCATGCACATTTTTTCCATAGGGAACACTGTGGATTCATTTCAAACACAAGCACTTTACAAATACTTTTTCAACACAAATGTCTGCACAAATCAGTTTGATATACACATAACATACAATTCTAATACATTTGTAACACCAGCATCTTGTATAAATCAGTTTGATATTCACAAAGGACAGATAATTATTTATAAAATTCCAGCTAGCTTCTGGCAGTACCTCCTTTTGTCACAATCTGTAACACCAATACCACAAGTTTAACAGTTTTGTTAGGAAACATGAATTAAGAAATATCAGTAATATCAACATCACATACTATATACAGATAGTGTCAGAATCCATAGGTATCTGTACTTACAGCACAGAGTACAAAGAATCATCAGTAAGAATTGCATATTATCTGTACATCAGCTTTCATATGTTGTTAATATTTGCAATATGCCTGTCTATACAACTGCATGTGGGACTGAAATCAATTATTTAAAACAGCAACACCGGTATGCTTAAGTTCAAAGCAACATCTCTCTAATAACTTATAACAACTTCTGTTAACGATAACATTTTGAAAAACAATTGTTTTAACAGGTACCTTTGGAAATGACTGATTGGAAGAGATTTACTAATCACCAAAGTGGAAATGCTACCGATTGCCAATGCACATATCACTTCGAATCACAGAATCAATGTGTACCTAATGTGCACCCACCTTTAAGTACCACTTGGCCATACATAATTAATGAAGTTCATTAAAATTCAAGTTTTTGGAATCTCATTTGGGTACCTCTGTGTAAATTGGCTTCATGCACCGAAACAACCAGGTGTACTGCTTAAACACTCATTAGGCATCGATAACTGGTAACAAGTGTGGCGCGTGCCCATTATCTTCCAGTGATCTGATAACATGACATTAGTGGCACTTTCACATATTGATTTTTTTAAATTTTATTTATTTTTATTTAACATTTGTTGACTGGGAAAGTCCAACTAGGACACAGCCTATTTTCAGGGGAAGCCCGGGGAGAAACACTCCAGACTAAACTTTGAACTGAGTGGTACCTCAGTGACCATTTCACTGTGTTTCTATTTTCCAGACTTTTTCAACTCAAGGAGTGTAATGGCTGCTTCAAGGAAGCTGAAATATGTCTGCTGTCCCAACTGGACCAAAGATGGATGACCCAGCTGTTGACTGTGTATGCTGGATTGGAGCGGAGGATGAAAGCCAGACCCAGGAACTTTGAAATGACAGATGTATGGGACCGGATTGCAAGGGAACACCGAGAGAGGACAGGGATCTACTGCACTGGAGTGCATGTTCACCACTGCTATGATGACCTGCATCACAGTGACACAGAGTAGCTTTAAAGGAGAGTTGCTGAGGTGTGGAGGAAGTCCATAGATCCCCATAGTATGTGTCAATATTCTACCCATACCTGAGCATTCCTAAGGATTTTACAACTATTTCTCTGTGCCACATATATAAGATAGAAGTTTTCATAACCATTTAGTAGCTCCTGGGGATAATTACGTGGACTTAGTAAATGCTGTACTATTAACTGTGAGTTTGATTTCTATGTTGTTAATTTATTTAATAATGTGTATAATATTCATAATTATGACCTTTGTAGATGTCATATGTTTTACAACATCTAATGGCATAATTTAACATAGCCACTGTCCTCGCACATCACTGACACCTATAGCGCCTAGGCCGCAGATGATTGCATACTTCATAGTTTTTTATAATAGTACACAGTATCATCTACTACACTGTTGTACATTGGAATAAAAACTTGTACATAATTTCTTTAAATCATTCCTCCTAAGAAAGTACACAGATACGTTTATTTAAGGTACAAAGGGATGCCTGTCCAACTGCTTACACATTTCCAGTTATGTGTTAATAGCTGTTATTTCCTTAAAATAAAATGTCAATAATTGTTTCAGTTTCAGTATTCATCCATTCTCTGCAGGACTCCTAATAAATACCTGCAGTAACTGTTTTCTAAAATTCAATGTTAGCTTGGCCTGTAAGGCAACTGGCAAGTATATGTACATTTTGGCATGCTGTGGGTTCCAATCCACATAAAGGAAACATGTATCTGTAACTATCATCTTGGTTTAATTCACTCTAAGCATTTTTTATGAAGAAGCATATTGCAATACTTGATATTAATGCTTATGTTGTGCATGGTTATGAATAACTGAGTTAGTCTTCAAATTCTTATGAATATGCATGTAATCCGTAACACTCTGATAATATCAGCTTTCTAGCAACAGGGTTTGTAGAGCAGTACTTGTTTGTTAAGGAGTAATATGTGGTGGCTATTAGCTCACCTTATAAGGAAACAGACCAACATGCCAACATATTTGTGAGCTGTGTACTCAAATCCAGAGACGGGACACATATATCTGAAACTGTTATCTTGCTTTAGTCTACCCATAGCATTTATTTAGAGTAGCATATGATATTAAGATATATTTTGAGCATAGTTGCAATGAACTTGTTTATTTGTTAAATCCTTTAAAAATATCCATAATCAGTAATGTTCCGTTAATGTTGGTTATTTAACAACAGAGGCAGTAAAGCTTGTTAAATACTATTATATGTCTGAGCAATTCTTTGGTTAGTAATGTACACTGTGAAATATTATAGTCATTTCTATAGCAACATCATCCTCAACTTTTGAGGGAGTGGGATGTGCAGATCAACAGCTGAAATGCAGAACACATACCTTACTGTGTCCCTTGTGTACAGCAACAGGTATGGTTCTGTTCACAGAAGCTATAGGTTTATAGGCTCATAGGTAGGTACTAGGCTATTGGCCCATGGACTTACATAAGCCTAGCCAACAAGGTTCCCTGGCTTACGCCCCCAAGAAAGTTATTTTCTTGTGCCACTGTTGAGCAGAGACACAGTAGTGATCCCCGGGGTGTATTTTCTATTTTCCATCCACTCATCAAGATTTTTCTTGAAGAGTGCTAATGAAGAACTTTGCTTGACATAGATGAGTAGCCTGTTACAGAGTATGGGAAGTGTCTGGGACAGGAATCTATCCCTCCAGCATGTCCTGTTTATTGCGTTGACAAGGTTTAGGTCTCGAGAGCATGTAGCTCAGAGGGATTGGGATTTCTTTAGGTGTAGCATGTCCAACAGCTCTGGGTTTGACGTAGCTTTATATGTTAGGCAGAGATCACCTTGGGGTAGGCGATATGCTACAGAGTAAAGCTGGAGATTTTTGAGACGGTCATGTAGGGCATCTGTTTGACGCCAGTAATCCTCTTTGTGAGGTACTTATGTGACCTTTCCAGCTGCTGCAGATGTCTTGTGAGGTACATTCCAAAAGGGGCATTGTACTCTATAAGGGGTCTAATAAGTGTTGAATAGAGGGGAGCAATGACCTCTTTTTTCCTGGATGAGAACCCTTTTATGATGAGGTGTGCCACATAGAAGGACTTCCTGACTACTGTGGCAATGTGACTATCAAAGGACAGACTACTGTCCACCTGGGTCCCAAGGTCTCTTATCATACATTCGGTGTTAAGTAGACTGCTGTCTATGTAGTAGTTCATGGGTACAGAGTTTTTACCAAAGGGGATGACAATGCACTTTTTGGCATTGAGCTTGAGGCCATGGCTCTGACACCAGGCATCTGTCTCAGCGAGTCCCTTCTGTAGCATTTCCACATCATTTGGGGACTCGACTATGGCTCCTAGTTTGCAGTCATCTGCAAACTTAGTTAGCCAGAGGTCTTCTGTGTTAGCCTGTACTTCAGAGAAGTAGATACCAAACAAGAGAGGTCCCAGGACTGAACCCTGTGGTACTCCACTTGTCACTGGTTTGAGGTCAGATTTGGAGTGTGCAACTTTTACACTGTGAGTTCTGTCAGTGAGCCAGTTGGCAACCCATCTTGTGACATAGGGATTTATACCTAGTTTAGTGAGTTTAGCTATAATTCCAGAATGGGGGATGGTGTTGAAAGCCTTGGCGAGGTCAAGATAGGCTGTGTGAACCATCTTACCCTCATCTACGGCTTTGGTGACTGCCTCAAAGAAGTCGATCAGGTTCAGGAGGCATGATCTGCCTTTCACAAACTCAAACTAGGTGGGATCCAGAGTTTGGAGGTTACCAATGTCTTTGTTTATGAGTTCCATGATGATACATGCGACTGTTCCCAGGATCAGTGGTGGCTCCTCCTTTGTGGAATGGGATAACTGTTGATGTATGCCATTCAGTGGGCACAAAGCCTGATGTGAGGCTATGAATGAACATGGTGCTTAGGTGGGGAGCCAGTTCATTCTGAAGTTCGTGTAAAATGCAGCCTGGGATGTTGTCTGGTCCCATGGATGCTGTGTTTTTGGCTTTAGAGAGTGCAGCTTTTACCTGCATAGTTGTGATTACAGGGTCACTGCATTCTTCCTCTATAGATATGGGCCCTTTAGGGGGTGGGGGGGGGTAAAGTTAACACTGAACCTATCTGCCAGGATGTTGGTAATATCAGTTGGTTCTGAAATATTCGTGCCATTGTGCTGTAACTCAGAGCAGTTCTGGGTGTCGTCATTGAGATTCTTGACATAGCTATATAATGCTTTGTGGTTGTCCTTAGAATCAGTGGTGATTTTAGTTTTCGTAGCTAGCTTTGGAAGATCTTATAAAGGATCTCAGCTTCTTACTGAGGCTGACCAGCGAGCTCCTCCACTCATGGGATTTTACTCTCTTTTGCAACAATATGCTACATGACACTGTCCCACTATCTGAGGAATGTATGATCTCCATTACTGTTAATGTTTCTGACCATAGTGCTGACATGTTTATTTATTTATTTATTTTACATTTGCTGACCAGTTTATTCTAACTGGATATATGTCCATTTTCAGTAGAGGCCCAGGGAGAAAAGCTCCAAGCATAGGGAGTGACATATCATATAATTACATGCAAATAGCAAACAGAAATAAAAAGTTAAAAATTTTTTTTTTTTTACAGATGTACAGACATTTTTTTACAGATGTACAGACATTATAATTTATAACTAGTACAGTGGAGCATAGTATATTTAGAATAAGAAAACTCTATTAAAGTACTAGGAAGGAAATTTTGTTAAATACTAGTTAGAGGCAAGGTTACTGGTTAACCCAGGTAAATGTAAAAGAACAACAGAGCAGAAAAGTCTAGGGAGAGTGAGATGGGGATTTAGATATTAGTCAGGGTTAGAGCAGGGACATAGCCAGTGTGTAGTAAGGTATTCTTTAAGGTATTTTTTGAAAAGCAGTGTGGAAGAAAGAGATGTGAGTTCCTTTGGAAGCAGGTTCCAGGTTTTTCCCACTGTGTTAGTGAATAGTGACTAATGAACATGGTGCTTCCATATTCTGGTTCAAACTGTTTAGCTACATGACCAGGACATATTCATACTTTGAAGTCCTAAGCCAAGATCATTATCAGTAGACCATACCCCATCCAGATGATGCCAGTCTTTTCACTGTATTCAAAATATGCTTTTTTTTTCAGTCAAAATGTGTTAGTAGGTAGGTAGGTCTGAAAGAGCTTGAATGTAGATTGTGGTTGCAGGTTTGAATCTCATGTCCTTCAATCCATGTTCAAAGATGTTAACACCTGTATGTAAATTGTCCACTGTGTATGCTGATTATCTAATGCTCTTCAGAAATAAATGTCTAGAAACAGTGCTGAGAACTTTATATCACTGTTATTTGAGGAATACATTATTTATGCATTCTATTTTCTGATTTCAGGTGAGGAGGATTGCAGCAGAAACCGAGCCATGTGCATAAAGCAGATGCACTGGCTTGTAGAGCAGCAGAGGAAGCAGAGCAGTTGCTGTTGTTGTGTCTTTTGGCTTTTCCCGGTTCGGGGTCGCAACAGCGGAACTCCTGTCCGCTAATGATTGGCAGTAGATTTTTACGTGCTGAGTTGCCAGCTCTGACACACAACCTTCAACGAAGGTACACCCATTCACACATGTCTCCACACAGAAGACACTCTAGCTGAGAATCGAACAGGACAACGTCATACTGTGAGGCGACAATGTTACCGCAGCACCACCACCACAGTAGAGGAAGCAGAGCAGTATGATGATTATTTTTCCTATTTTATGGTGTGAAATGTATCTACCCTTGTTTACAGGCCTGTATTTTTCACAAAAACATGTATATTGATTAGAATGCAGGAGTACCCATTATTTATCAGTAAGGTAAGTGAAATAATCATATAACAGCGCTGCTTATAACTTGCATTGAAATCTAAAAAATGTTGAACTTTCATATGACATTGAGCCATTGCTTCAACACACAGTTTTCAAATTGTATTCCCCAACCTAAATAACAGTTGACTTGGTGTATCTATCACACATTTTTTGAGGTGGCTATTTCTTCTAAAGTCGAAGTGATTTGATTGTTGTTTATGCTTCTGGGTCTGGGACACTTGTATGTATGTGCTTTGTAGTGAGTGGTCTGTTGTACATAGCCTGCTTTCACACAGAGTAAATGGATGTCTGCTGTTTTAGTGTTTGCACTGCTGTTTGTAGAGTGTGTAGCAGGCCCTACAGTTCAACATTTGTATTGCATCTGTCTCCAACACCTTGGGTGTTTTTGTCAAAACACACTTACAGCTTAGTATTAGTCACCCATGAGCAGATAGACATTTGATTGCAGCAGTTCACATTCAGCAAACCCTGTAGGTCAATATTGATACTATATGTGCCTCCAACTTCTTTTGTAGAAATACAGTTATAGCCTAGGTTTACTAAAGCTTGAATGCATAGACATTTCATTGCAGCAATTCATATTCATCACCCCCTGCAGGTCAGCACTGGTATTGCATCTACATCTAACTCCTTAGGTGTTTTTGTAACAACAAAGTTATACCCTAGGTTTACTGACAGCTGAGCAGTTGCACATTTAATTGGAACAGTTCATTATCAGCAAGCACATTTACAATGTTTTGATTTTTTCAGGCTAATGATTGCTAATACTTATGTTAGATAATGCTTGCAGTGAACTCAGACAATACTGTTAGTAGCAGATATATTAGATAGATAGATTATATTTCATCAGCTGGGGTGATTGAACACATTGTTCTTAGTGCTGTATTCATTATATTGATGTGAGTGTTCAACCAATTATCATGCTGCCTTTCTCAGACATTTTTGTTTTATAGCTTGCTTATTGTCCACAATATTGTCACATTACTGTCTCCTCATTTTTAACAATGACACTTTGTGGCTGCTCATATAAATCAATGAATGCAGACAGTAAAAGCTGTTAATTTGAGAAGTCATACATTCTTACAATGCTAATGACCTTGGTGGGTGTGTTAATTGTTCAAAAAATAATACTGACATCCTGTTTATGAATAGGACATATAAGGCCATACATTTATGAGGTAACTCTGTCTATAATGAATGCATGTCAGCCCCTGTTTAAATTGTCATTCTAGTCATATTCTGTTGTGCTAATATTCTGATGAGACTGTTCTGATTGATAGACATTTCCTTTTCTGTTATATTTTGTGATTAATCTTTACAGAGCAAGGACCTGTGGATGTTCTTTGAACAGAAGATGACAATGAGTACATGCCAGACCACTGCCAGAGTCTTCCAAGGATGAGGGCAATTAAGATGATGATGACAATGCAGGGGAACCTGGACCCAACCCTGCTCGAGCCATCATGCCTGCACCCAGGAGGAGACGTTGTCATGACCGGAATTGAGACTACTGGGAGGAGATCCAGGAGGTCATGACTGATGTGTTCTGAACACAGATGAAGGACATGATGGGGTCCTTCTTTGAGGATATGGCATGGGCTATGTGGTATTTGTTTGTTCGCTAGTTTGTGAGGTCATTTGGAAGTCTGAGCCCCATCAACCTGGTTCCTCAAGTTTGTAGGTATTTTCTGTGTGCTCCACTTGTGTTATGCTGCCATGGGTGGGAGGATGGCATAACAGTTAAGGTGTTTACCTTATAGACACAAAGTGCAGGGTTTGATTCTCACATGGGGTAATTGGCTAGGCTTGAAAAGGCCTACAAGGGTAGTTAGCCTAGTATGAATCTTACATGGTTTTTGCCATTTCCTTGACTGGACTGTATATGCATTCTTGTGCATGCATGCCATGTATCTGTCATGCTTATGTGTTATTGTCTTGTGACATTTACTTCAGTTTCAATGTGTGCATGACATACACATTAACGCATTACACTTTCCTTCCACATTCAACTGTCTATGCATTGTGGCAGTTAACTTGCAGCTAGTGTTGCAAGACGTAGCCTGTAAACATGTGTCTTATTGGGACAACTGACAGACAACATATGTTGTTTACACTCCATTACTAACAGTGTGATATGCTTTGGAATTGTGTTTTGCCAAATCAGGTATGTGCAACAGACAGGCATGTCATTTCACATGTGTTTGGATGACAATTGTCATGATGTCCCGCTGTCATGATGTGGTGTTATGTGTCATGGGTTGGCAATACTGATGCTATGTGGGATCATATATAGGTATATCCTGGCTATGTGCAATCCTCCTTTTCAGACTGCATCAAACGGCAATGTAATATTAATCTGTAAACACGGTTAAAGATAACACTTTCTTTAACAGTACATTATGCCATGTTTGTTGTATGTAGCATTTCCACATCCACTACATATCGATATCAGTTTACACCTTCTGCATATAGCTGTACACATTAACTGAATGTACATGTGTGTGCACATAGTCAGATACATATTGACACACAAATGTACTTTTGACATGAGCATTCATTGAATTACTGCTGATGTGCTGTAATGATGCTCACAAAAGTTTCCTCTGCTCCATTATCAGCAGGGTGGTTGACATACACCTACGTTTTTTTTTATTTAACATTTGCATGATAGTATATGTGTGTGAGCTTGCAATTTTTAGCTTGCTTATCTATGCTTGCTGATGTAACATGATTGCACATTAGTGTGTATACATGTTTTATATGTGTTCAGTTCTGTTGATATCACCAGTCTGGCCATTTAACATACATTTTCCATTTGGTTAAATGTACTTTGTGTGGCTTCTACAGCACCTTGTGTACTGTACACATGCTTTTGTATTGTGTGAACTTAACTTGTCCTGCTTTACTCAGATGTGTGTCCAAGTTATCCGTCTCCTTCCCACCTTCATATTTCGCTATTATTATTTTTAGATATGGTTGCTTTTGTTGCAACTACTGACCATTGCCATGTACTAACTTGACACAGTGAACATACCTCATGTGTGGCCATTTTACAATGCAGGACATGTGCATACAAGTTGCTGGCTAATGCTTGCAATATGTCCTTGTTTTCATTATACTTGTGTTACCCAGTGTAGTTTTTTCACATTCATGTGCACAACCTGCTATATTTATTATGCTGTACTGTTACACATTTGAACATATTATTACATGTCATTGGTGTATGTATGTGTATCAACCTTGCTTTCATGTACATTCCATTTATGCCACGGAGAGACATACATATACATCTACACCAGTGTGTTGCCTTTGACATGGCAGATGTGTGTAACATATACACATTCCATTACACACTTTTTTTGGGGGGTTGTGTACACCTACTTGTGCACGTAGCAGCCTTTGTTCCTCGTCTGCAGTACTTCTGTTTGGCATTGTACTTGGTTGTTTCCCTTTCACTTGCATGGTCGTAGATTTGGTTCTGTCCTCTGATGGCATTATATTTGCTCATCTGTGATATTGTTTGACTTAGACCTGCACTGCTCACAGATTAATTGGATATGTGTATATTTATCAAATATGTACTGTGATTCTACTTTAGAACACACAGCTACCATTGGTCATTCATATTCAGGTATGAGTGCAACACGGTTTGTGACATGTCATAATGTTATAGTCCATAGGCAGATTTTTTTCTGCATTTCAGCATTGCTGGTATGCATCTCCACCCTGTGTGTCATCTTTCCATTGATAACATTGTGCAGTGTGCCATCTGTGTAACTTACCTGTCCTTATTGTTTTTCCAACTTTTGTCTGTCTTGTGTTGTACTATTTGTTATATGGGTATACCTGCTGTGATGTATTTATCCTCCTCTTTTGCTATGTTTACCTTTCCTTCTATTCTTAAAAAAAATGGGGCCTATTCCCAACCAAAAAAAAATATATATATATATATATATATATATATATATATATATATATATATATATATATATATATATTGCACAGGCCCCTCTGACTCTCATTCATATTTTCCTATTTTAACATCCCTCTTGTGTGTCCCTCTTCTTCAGCTATACCGCACATCTTCTTATCTATCTCCCACTTTCTATGGATGCATAAATTAGTTGTGTGCCCTACATAAGTCCTGAACCCATGGTTAGCAAATGTTATCTGTGGTGATGTGGCTGTGATTGCCCTTTGTCTTTAATTTTTTTATTAGAAAGTTTACAGATTTCATCTGAAGCCACCATATTTATTAATACATGTATTATGGAGATATCTGTATTTGGCTCTGAGCTTACTGTAAAGAGTGTTATCAATATGCATCTATATTACAAACGAGAATGCAGCTTTGAAGCAAGTATTTTATGTCACTGGATGAATTACAGAAATATCTGTAGTTGTCTGAGACATTTCTGTGTCTCTTCCTGAAAAAGTTTGCCATGAATTCCATGCGGTTTTCATTGGGATAGTTGGCAGCTTTTTTTTTTCTTTTTTGGCATTATAACAGAATCAGTTACATTTCATTGCTATTATCCTTAGCCTTACCTGACAGATTCTGTTATTTATATATATATATATATATATATATATATATATATATATATATATATATATATATATATATATATATATATATATATATATATATATATATATATGTGTGTCTATAACTATCAGGATGCTTGAATTGTGATTATCTTTCTGTAACTTTATTACTGTTACGGTACAATTTGATTGGACAACCATTTCTTATTACTTACAGATTATGTGCATATTTCTTTAGTGCACCAATCATACTGTGACACTTCATTATGCGCTGAGCCCTTCTGAGTTTTTGGTCATACATTTACATATTACTTTGTTATCTGCAAGTTTCCCACAGGTATTGGCATCATGCACCAGATTCCATGAGCTTTATGGAATCCGGCCCAATCTTGTTATCTATTAAGTGGGAGAGGTACAAATTAGCTAGCACAGGAAATAGTTATACTTGAAATGGTACATTATTAATTGTAGTATTTGGATTATCTAAAAGAGGTTACTAATGAAGGAACTCATTAAATATATTTGTTTTCTTTAGAAGCAAAAGAAAGTCTAAAATATTCAATTTTCAATAAGAAGGAATACGGTAAAATTCCTTGAATGTTTCTGAAGAAGGGAATAATTTTAATGAGCAACACAAGTCTTTAATTTAAAATCTTACAGCATTAATCCATTATGTGTAATTTGGTAGTTTAGGATCATACTAACCTGAAATAAATAAAATCTTATTAATCCTAGATGAAAGGTAGAATAACCAAAAAATTAAATAAATTTAGACCACCTTTGATATTAAAGTCAGAGAGTCCAACATGATTAATGGATACAGCTTTAATATTCCAGAAAAAATATTGAAAGTTTATTGACCATCTTAAAGCACTTGTGAAATATATGAAGCTGTATTTTTACAGAAGTAAAACATTTGTGATGTTTCATGTTAATTATAAAGGATTTTGCCAATAAGTTGAACCTCTTTTACTTTTATTTTATTAATTGTCTCCTCTAAGACTGAGATGAGATGAGTGAATGCTGTTGACTCTGCTTTGCATTTGATCCCTAAGTGTTAAGCTTATCAAATGCTATACTTGTTTTAGGAACTAAATCCTTGTAATTTTAAATAACTGTTGATGTGCATGGAAAGAGAGAGTTGATTCCTCCATATTTAAGTTGCAACCAATACAATTCCTAAGATCTTGTATATGCCACAAATAGTTCCATTGTGTATAGAAACAAAAGTGCTTATTTATTTTTGATTAAATAAACACTGATGCACGGGCAATATGTAATTTATAGTTAGAGGCTCTATAGTACTCTTCTATTGGGTTAAGTCTTGATCATGTGAATATGGTATAATGAGGCTGATAAGGAGTATCATAGTCTAGTCATAGTTAAAAACCTTATTTAGAAGACAAATGTTTTAACTGATTGCTATACACGCAGAAGCCAATACACAAATGGCTCTAAATGGCATTAATATATTTATCAGGAAAGACATATTTGTTGAGCTTTACACAAAGAAAGGGAGCATGAATTAGATCTGGCATCTAGAGAAAATACACCCTTTGGTATATTTGATTTACTATTCTAGTATACAATAAATCTAAACATAATGTTATTGATTAATTTTGTCCTTCCTCAGTAAATTCCAAATAAGGTCTTGAGATAAGTCTACCAATCACTATCCAAAAGATTTAGCTAAGATTGTAGCATATATTTTAATATATAAATTGGTTAAGGAGGCCGGCTGATAATTTATAATTGACAAGGGGCTTATATTAAGCTTGTAGATAAAGATTGCCTAAGAATATGTCAACTATTGATCTTCGGTGAAACATTATACTGAGGTTCCATCTGCTTGAGTTGGTGATAGCTAGATGTAAAATATCTCATGGTACCTATTGAAAAGAATAAGGGAAGTTCCATTGTGACCTGGCCAAATTTGCCTTACTTGTATAAATGTCACCTTGGGTCTTGCTAGAAAAGAGGTCACTAGCCAAGTGGGACTAACCCAGACAATAAAGGATAAATAAATATATAAGTTAAGTCAGTAAATAAATAAACAAACAAATAAATATTGATCTGAAAAAAACATTATTTTTAATGTTAATTAAGAGCCTCTAGTGAATATGAAACAGCGTTATTTTTTTTCCAGAAAGAAGCATCAAATCCATCTGAGTCAGGAGCCTTACTTGGTTTTAAGGAGCTAAACGTTTCAAAGACTTCATGGAGAACAAAATCAGAGTGTAAAGCTTTTAACATATAACTTAGAACTTCAGTAGGATAGAACTTATTTAAGAAATTATTTATGTGAGGTGATTTAAGAGGATTCAGGATATGAGGATGTTGGGAGATACAATATGCACAACAAGTATCATAAATTCATCATCAGCATGCATATGTATAAGGATCCAGAGATGTAGAATAGAGAAGACTAGGCATGCACCCTCCTTATTTAATGAGAAGTGATTAATAGCATTCCAGACACACATTATACATACACTGATCTATGCTGAGAAACAGGTTAACACAGATTAAAGCACATTATATAGTACCCAGACAAAGAAGACCAAGTAGCACCCATAGTACCAGGCCCGGTATATAACAATAATAATTCTCTGAAGGTAGTATATAGACATGCAGTAAACTGTAACCAAACTGGAGTATAAAGCTGTAAGGAAGTAAGGTGGAGATCCCCCTTCTCCATAACAATAGTTGCTATATTATATACCAAAATCTTTGAATAATAATGATTAAAAATGCAATGTGTAAACATTTATCACAATAAAAGTAAAGAAAAGGATTAATAGAGCCATTCACTATTCATGAGCTCTAAGTGACTACTTACTACCAAACTGAGTTCATTCAAATAATGGTATATTTTCATCTCCTAGCCAGCATCTGGTAAAAAATGGCACTCAAGTATCAAACAAGGTATATTATATTGACTGCATATCTAGTAAGACAAGTATCGATAACACAGATGACACACCTTGTCCTTCCAAGAGTATATAGGTTCTGTAAAGAAAAAAAAAAAACATTTAGTGAAAAACATTTGCATAAAATGTTAACTCACATATTCACTATACAATCTTGTATTCAAAGGTCCCCTAGTGAATAAATAACACACTTAGTATCAGTCTAGGTAGCATTTAAGGTTGCCAGGTAGATGAGAATGACAGAATAACCTTGATACCACTGACTCATGTAAACATTAAAACTGTTTCTGTTTTCACTTACTTGTGCCAAATATACATTGATGTCTTTATTTCAGTACAGTATGTCAAAATAAGTATGGCAGTCAGTCAAACAGAAGTCTTAGCAGTCATTTGAATAGTATAATACATATATATGAAAAATGGCCATGATTTAGTACCCTGCTGGTTCCTTTCTACAACTGTTTCTATTAAGAAATTCAGCTGATTGTTTTTTATGATTAATAACGATCTATCAGGTTTTGAAAATCTAGAACTTTTACACAGGATATTACTTGATGAGGTAGTCAAAGAGATTCAGACTGGCAATAGTTATTTGAATATCATATTACATATTTACTACCATTAGTTATGATTTAGTGTGCCTTAGTTGGTTCCACTGTATGGAAAATGTCACAATAGCAAAGTAAATAGTATGTTTCTGGATTAATTTATGAATTTCCAAAGCCATCTTTGTTGTCATTTGTCTTTTTTCCTGCAGCAAATCAGAACTAATTTTCATCTTAAGCCATTCTAGGAGTCAGTGCCCAACCACTTTACTGCCAGCATTGCTTTAAATACACCAGGTGCAGTCAACAGTTTCACAAGTACTGCTTGTGGTGGTAGGCCATGTGAGTGTACAGTTTCACTAGTACTGCTTGTGGTGGTAGGCCATGTGAGTGTACAATTTCACAAGTACTGCTTGTGGTGGTAGGTCATGTGAGTGTATAGTTTCACTAGTACTGCTTGTGGTGGTAGGCCATGCGAGTGTACAGTTTCACAAGTACTGCTTGTGGTGGTAGGCCATGCAAGTGTATAGTTTCACAAGTACTGCTTGTGGTGGTAGGCCATGAGAGTGTAGACGGTGCAGTGATGTAGATACTCAGCTGATTATGTAAGAGAGGAGAGCAGAAGATGGTCCTGCCACTTGAGCAAAAATGTCACTAATTCCTTCGTCAATATTCTGTTGAGTGTATTCTTTCCCTAAATCATGGATAGTAATATTGGCTCTATATGTTCTACCTTTCAATGAGAGGGTTATTGCTTTAAGGTTTAAGCAGTTCACTTGTCCCACTTGCAAAGTTTCCCTTTAGAACTATCATATTGTAATTATCATATAGAGCAGTGTACTTTCAACCTCACTAAAGCATTTTCCAGGGTAGTTGTTTCATTCTTGAATTATGTAACATTATTTTAGAGATAATGAATCAATGTACACAAGAGAACAATGTATTTCTTTTTTTTTTACTGCAGATGCAGCTAGATTTGACAGCTCATGAATAGCTAAATGCAGTTCTTTAGTTACAGAACTGTCATATGCACTTGATCACTGTAGTTCAAAGTTACTAACTGGGAACATGTTTCTTGTGAGTGTAATGAGTTGATAAATTAAAAAAAAAATCCCTCTAGACCACTCTATCAGAAATATGGGGGTGGGGACACAAATGGCTGCAACTAAGGAAATTATTTTTTGAACTTGGACACAGACTCTGAATTGCGTAGACATAGTAATGCCATATTAAGTGTAATTATATTGGTTGCCAAAAAACAATTATTAAATAATGGAAATTACAATCTAAACCAACTGTATTTGAAGTATTGAATATTGTAAAAGAGATAAAAGGTTAGGAGGTGGAATTTTTAGAAAAGGGAATATGTGGGAACAATACATGCATAATAATGTTCAAGAAGAGGAGTGAGGTATAAGGAAGGCAAGAATTGAACAATTTATGTAATGTTGGACTGAATGAAATAAACTTTTCTCCTACATAATAGCATATTTCTATTTTTTCTGGATGACATTTATACCATATGGAAGGGTAATGACAATGAAGTAAAATGATTCACTTCATACATTAATTCTACAACTTCTTTTTTAAAGTTTATCTACCATTTTTCAGAAACAAATATTAATTACTTGGACATCACATTATCCAAGGATTTAAATTTAGGTGGGTTTCAGTCCATGATCTACAGAAAACCCACTTTCTCCAGTGGGTATCTGCATCACAATAGTTGTCATCCATATAAACAGAAAAAGAGCTTGGTGAAAGGACAGATGGTGAGACTATCTAGAATCATCTCAGATTACAATACTTTTAATGAGGAGATTGAAAAACTAGTTATGTTATTTTTAGCTAAAGAAGCCTTCCCCCCACACACATGTGCTTGAAGGCATTAAAGCTGAGGTCAAGAATGGTAGGCATAATCAATATCAGCTGTTTTAGGGGTAGGGTTATACAATAGTCATGCGACTTACAACAACAAGAATAAAGATACAAGACATGAGTACAGTTTCATTACCAAATATGGTCAAGAAAGCATGACTACCAAGCCCCTCATACTCAGACACCTTGACATAATACTACATGAAAAGTTAAATGGATAAATTATGTAACCAACCTAGTTTCACCTATTTGAGAAGTACTAATATTAAAGACAGATTAGAAAGACACACCAAAAAATGTAGCAAGAAATAGGAATGTACTCAAGGTTGGTAACAGTAAAAGTGGAGGCTGCCCACAGTGCAAATACATATTTGAGGGTCAGGAATTCATTATTAATAGTGCTAAATGCAAGATTACTTTTCACTTCCTTTACAACTGAAACACCAAAGGGATTTATATTGTTCATTCTGTGACCAATGTTTTAGTTTTTAGATTCCACAGAATAAAACAAACTGCTTGAAACACTAAAAACAGTTTAAGGCAGCGATGGAAACTCAAAAAACTAGGTTATAAAATGAAAGAATTTATTGGTTGAAGTGCTTTTCGTCCTGTTTAATAACGTGAACTTCTTCAGATAGAATAATACAAAAAATCAACCCTTTAAATATCCCTCTTTTCTATGTCATATGACCAGTACAAGTAATCTCTTAAATAACACTTGTTAAAATAATAATAATACTAAAACATAAAATTCTTGAGCAAAATGCAGTGCCCTACTTTTTTATCTTGTTAAGTTCTATAGTTCTAGCAAACAGTGAATTAACACTTGTCATTTAATCCAGGAATAGTGTATGCATTCAAGCGTATTTGCCACAGTAATTCGAGATGTTCTAAAATTACTATAATTGGTTCTCCTCTTGGGTCAGTTGGAAACTGATCTATTACCCAAAATTTAAAACTGTGACTTGGATTTATATTCACATGTTTAGCCAATGCATTTTCAATTTTGTTTTTGTTAATGCTATAAATGTGTTCGCAAATTCTATCTTTAAATTTATGTTCCGTTTTTCCAACATAGAAAGATGGACACATTTGACATTTAACAAGATAAACAATAATTTCTGAGTTACAATTATATCTAGTCTTGATTTTTAAGATTCACTTATTAATCTCCACATTATGTCCTTCTTTGATGTGTTTGCAATATGAATAATTACTACATTTGAATGTTCCAGGATTTTTACTCTTGGATCTTCTGCTACCTTCTAATAAATTCTTTAGGTTCATGCCTTTCCTAAAAAATATTTTTGGGCCAGTACCCAGTCTCCCTATCAAGTCCCTTTCTTCTGTCAGTAAATTCATATTGTTATACAGATTTTTTTTTATGTTTAAGGCCTCTGGGTTAAATGTTATTATAAACCCAGTTGTATAGTTACAATTGGTATCTCCTTCTCTTACGTTGTTCTCTAATGTTCTAATGTTGGACTTGTTGATGGGTTTTCTGGTATGGGTTCACCATTTAAGATGGCTTTATAGAAACCATTAATTCTTTTAGTTTTAAATTCCTCAATAAGTTTGTCAAGTAAGGTTAGAGGATAGGCCCATTTCAAAAACATTTGTTTTAAATTCTCACATTCATACTCAAAGTGTATGATATTAGATATCATTCTCGCAGCTCTCACTAGCTGTCTCTTCACCTCCACTTTTTTCTGGTAGTGAGGGGGGCACTTGAATAGTGCAAGAAAGTATTTCAGTATGTTTTCTTCCTGAATATTTTGGCAGCATATTTTCCCGTTCACATTTTCTTAAGTTTATGTCTAAGTAAGAAATGTTTTGGTTATTAAAAGTGGATGTGAACTGTAAAAAATTGGCTGCATTGTTAAAATATTCAACCAGTTCTGTTTGCAATGTCCTATCTCCATTAATTATCATAAATATATCATTCAAATACCATGTATAAAAGAAAATGTGATCAGCTATTTGTTTATTGCCAGAGATGAATTCAAGTTCCCAGTAGGCCATCACCCCATTGGGAAAACCTGCCCCGCATGGTGAACCCATGGCCACACCTGTTTTCTGTAGATAGTATTTTTGTTTAAATAAAATTAAATTGTTATTGAGGATTATATCCAAAAGTTCTTCAATTAAACTAATTTCTGTGTTAGCAGCCCCTTTCCTTTTCATCATGGAAGATACCCATTCTATACCAATAGTTTGGGGAATGGATGTATACAGATCTTTCACGTCTACCGTGAGGAAGTTGAACTCATCATTATATTCTAACATGTCAATCTCTTTTAAAAATGACCATGAGTCTTTCCATATTTGAAATTCGGTACAAGCATATTTCTAAGTAAGGTCTCTACCACTTTTGCACTTGTGTATGTCATAGAATTCCTTCCATCTAATATTGGTCTTAGAGGGGGTTCTGCAGGTTCTTATGGACTTTAGGCACTCCGAACATAACAGGTGTGAAAGGAGCCAATGCATTCATATAATTGAACAAATTCAAGTCTATCTTGCCTTCTATGAACTAATCATTTAAGTATATTCTAATGTGCTGGTTTGCCACATTATATTGATTCAAAGAGGTGCATTCATATGCTTCTGTTTCAAGTATTTGCTCTATTCTATTTTCATAGTCATCTGTGTCCATAAAAACAGGCCCCTCACCCTTATCCGGTTTCATTACCCTTACAAGAGCTGTCTTTAATAAATTCAATATATCCCAGTCATCTTTACTCATATTTGACCTGGGTTGTGACTCTCTCTTATAATTAGTATAGACAGCACGAAAGTCTAGTTCACAGATTCTTTCAAACATATCAAGTAAGGGATTTAGGGGAGGGTTAAACATACTATGCACTATAAAAGAATTGGGTTCAACAACATTATTACCCATAATTAAATTCAAGTTCAGCTTTCTCATAAACATTTTTAAATCTAACACAGTTTTAGCTAGGTCCATTCTTTGTCCGGGTATGAAACTTAGACCTTTAGCTAAAAGTTCAATTAGTTCAGCTGGTATCTCAAAAGAATAATTATAAATTGTAAAGTCACCTTCAATATTTTTAATAATAACGCAGTTCTGTTTAATGTTGGAGTTGGATGTATGATTTACCTCCATCTCCTATTGTGTACTTTCTGACGATTGTTCTTTCTCTGCTGTCTGTTCCCAGAAAAACCCTGGATCCTAATGTTAGAATTGTTCTATCCCTGGTGGTTATTCCTTTGTTCTTCTTGTTGAAAATTTGCATTAGCACATTGGTTGGTGTTTCTGTTAAAAATACTGATTTGCTCCTGCTGTTGGTTGCGAATTCTTTCGCTGCTTCTCACTTCATTATTTCCTCGCTAACATTAATTCCTTCATCTTCCATAACTGTTTGATTAGGGGAAGGAGGAAGATCTTCTATGACATTTCCCCCTTCTTCTGAGCCATAATTAACTCCACAGGTTCATGCCTCTCCTAAAAATTATTTTTGGGCAGTACCCAGTCTCCCTACCAAGTCCCTTTCTTCAGTCAGTAAATTCCAATTTCTTTACAGAATTTTTTTGACGTTTAAGGCATCTAGGTTAAATGTCATTATAAACCCAGTTGGATAGTTAGAATTGGTATCTCCTTCTCTTACATTGTTCTCTAATGTTGGACTTGTTGATGTTAAACTAAGACAATTTAGAGAACAACAGGACCAGAAAGACACCTCCTAGGCTTATAGGGGATCCGAACTTAAAGAACTGACTTGCAGCTAGAATTAATCTGAAAGGACCAAGAGTTCATTTAGCAATGGGTCATCCAGCTGTAGGAAGTTCACTTAATGATAGACTCTCTCTTTTTGATCACAAATTGTTGAAATACAAAAAACTATGTCTAAAAATTGAGTATTTTGAAGAATGTATTCAACTACAAATAGTCCCTAAAGGGCTCCGTACCTGTTAGTACCCTACAGGACTAATGCTTGACTCATGTTTTCACAAGGAATTGATAAAACTTTTTAACCAAGGCTTGGACCTGCTAGCTCTCATGATTAATCACTGTCTTCAGATAGCTAAGGAAATAGCAGACGAAGTACATTTATTAGATGCCCAAATACGGAATCATTTCGACTTCATAAGCTATAAATATGAATACAACAGGATTTTCCAGACTATCGATCAAAACATGGGGAAATTAATAACAATAAAAATAAAGAAATTAAATAGGGACCATTTGCAATATGAAAACAGAATGACCTTTCCACACTCACCACCTTCCCAGGCGTGGAATCCCCAAAGTAACACCCACTTCATTAATAATTATGGCTCAGAAGGAGGAGGAAATGACCCAGAAGACCTTCCTCCTTCCCCTAATCAAACAGTTATGGAAGATGAAGGAATTAATGTTAGCAGGGAAATAAAGAAGTGAGAAGGAGCGAAAGAATTCGCAACCAACATCAGGGGCAAATCATACTTTTAATGGAAATACCAACCAACATGATATCGTGAATTTTCAACAACAAGAACAACGGAATAACCACCAGGACAGAACAATTCCAACATTAGGAACCAGGGTTTTACTGGGAATAGACAGCAGAGAAAGACCAATCGTCAGAAAGTGCACAACAGGAGATGGTGGTAAATCATACGTCCGACTCCAACATTGAACAGAACTGTGTTATTATTAAAATACTGAAGGTGACCTTACAATTTATAATTATTCATCTTTTGTGATACCAGCTGAACTAATTGAACTTTTAGCTAAAGGTCTAAATTTCATACCTGAACAAAGAATGGACCTAGCTAAAAATGTGTTAGATTTAAAAATGTTTGTGAGAAAGCTGAACTTGAATTTAATTATGGGTAATAATGTTGTTGAACCCAATTCTTTTATAGTGCATAGTATGTTTAAACCTTCCCTACATCCTTTACTTGATATGTTTGAACGAATCTGTGAACTAGACTTTCGTGCTGTCTATAGTAATTATAAGAGAGAGAGTCACAACCCAGGTCAAACATGAGTAAAGATGACTGGGATATTTTGAATTTATTAAAGACAGCTCATGTAAGGGTAATGAAACCGGATAAGGGTGGGGGGGGGGGCGATTGTTTTTATGGACACAAGTGACTATGAAAATAGAATAGAACAAATACTTGAAACAGAAGCATATGAATGCACTTCTTTGAATCAATATAATGTGGCAAACCAGTGCATTAGGATATGCTTAAATGATTTGTTCATCGAAGGTAAGATAGACTTGAATTTGTTCAATTATATGAATGTATAGGCTCCCTTGACATCTGTTATGTTTGGAGCGCTTAAAGTCCATAAGGACCTGCAGAACCCCCCCCCCCCAAGACCAATAGTAGATGGGAGGAATTCTATGACATACACAAGTGCAAAAGTTGTGGAGAACATACTTAAAAAATATGTTTGTACCAAATTTCAATTATGCAAAGACTCATGGTAATTTTTTAGAAAAGATTGACATGTTAGAATATAATGATGAGTTCAACTTCCTCATGGTAGACGTGAAAGATTTATATACTTCCATTTCCCAAACTATTGGTATAGAATGGGTATCTTCCATGATGAAAAAGAAAGGGGCAGCTAATAGAGAAAATAGTTTAATTGATGAACTTTTGGATATAATCCTCATGAACAATTTCATTTTATTTAAACAAAAATATTATCTACATAAAACATATGTGGTCATGGGTTCACCATGCAGGGCAAGTTTTGCCAACCTGGTAATGGCCTACTGGGAATATAGGTTCATAGGTTGGTACTAGGCTATCGGCCCTAGGGCCTATACAAGCCTAGCCATAACAATTCCCTGGATATTTCTTCCCAGAATATATACTTGGACCCCTGTCTAGCAGGGTGACTGACGTTATCCCCGGGGAGAATTTCCTATCTCCCATCCAATCGTCAATGTTCCTTTTGAAGAGGGCCAAGGAGGTGCTCTGCTTGACATGATTGGGCAGTCTATTCCAAACTATGGGGAGTCTCTGGGTTAGGACCCTATCCCTCCAGCATGTTTTGTTCATTGTGATGACAAGGTTTAGATCCCTGGAGAGATTGGGATTTCTTTAAGTGGAGCATGTCCAACAGCTCAGGGTTTGACATCGCCTTGTATGTTAAACAGAGATCGCCTCTGAGTAGACGATATGCCACAGAGTATAGCTGGAGTTTTTTAGATGGTCAGCCTTGGAGTTTTTTAGATGGTCAGCCTAGGGCATCTGCTTTAAGCCTGTGATTCTTTTAGTGAGGTATTTCTGCGGCCTTTCCAGCTGTTGCAGATGTCTTGTAAGGTACATACCAAGTACTCTACAATGAGTCTAATGAGGGATGCATACAGTGGGAAAATGTCCTCCTTTTTTCTGGATGAAAAGCCCTCAGTGATGAGGTGTGCCACATAGAAGGATTTTCTGACTGTTGTGGTAATGTGGTTATCGAAGGTGAGATCACTGTCCACCTGTGTCCCTAAGTCTCTCATCACACTTTTGTTGTTTAGTGTACTGCCATCAATGTGGTAATTCATGGGTACATGTTTTTTCCCAAGGGGGATAACTATACATTTCTTGGCATTATGCTTGAGCCCATGGCTCTGGCACCAAGCATCTGTTTCTGTAAGACTCTTTTGTAGAATATCCACATCATTTGGGGATTCAATAATGGCTCCCAGTTTGCAGTCATCTGCGAACTTTGTTAGCCAGAGGCCCTTAGTGTTGGCCTGTACTTCAGAGAAGTAGATGCCAAACAAGAGTGGTCCCATGAATTTGTCTTTGTCAATTAACAAGTAGCTGATCACATTTTCTTTTATACACACTATTTGGATGATATATTTATGGTAATTAAGGGAGATAGGACATTGGGAACAGAACTGGTCGAATTTTTTAACAATACGACCAATTTTTTATAGTTCACATCCACTTTTAATAACCAGGAAATTTCTTATTTAGATGTAAACTTAAAAAAGTGTGAATGGAGAAAATATACTGCCAAAATATTTAGGAAGAAAACATATTCAAATACTTTCTTGCATTATTCGAGCACCCACCCTCACCACCAGAAAACATAGTTGGTGAAGGGACAGCTACTGAGAGCTGTGAGAATGATATCTAATATTATAGACTTTGGGTATGAATGTGCAAATTTAAAACAAATGTTTTTGAAATGAACCTATCCTCTAACCTTACTTGACAAATTTATTGAGGAAGTTAAAACTAAAAGAATTAATGGTTTCTATAAGGCTATCTTAAATGGTGAACCCATACCAGAAAACTTATCAACAAGTCCAACATTAGAGGAGAACAACATAAGAGAAGGACATACCAACTGTAACTATACAAATGGGTTTTTAGCCCAGATGCCTTAAACGTCAAAAACATTCTGTATAAAAATTTTAATTTACTAATGCAAAAAAGGGATTTGATAGGGAGATTGGGTACTGGGCCAAAAATATTTTTTAGGAGAATAATGAACCTAAAGAATTTTTAGAAGGTAGCAGAATATCCAAGAGTAAAAATCCTGGAACGTTCAAATGTAGTAATTGTTCATATTGCAAATACATCAAAGAAGGACGTAGTGTGGAGATTAATAACAGAATCTTAAAAAGCAAGAATAGTCAGAATTGTAACTCAAAAATGGTTGCTTATCTTGCTAAATGTCAATTGTGTCTGTCTTTCTATGTCGGAAAGATGGAACATAAATTTAAACAGAGAATTTACGAACACATTTATAGCATTAACAAAAACAAAATTGAAAATGCATTGGCTAAACATGTGAATATAAATTCAAATCACAGTTTTAAATTTTGGGTGATATATCAGGTTCCAATTGACACAAGAGGAGGACCTATTATAGTCATTTTAGAACAGCTTGAATTACTGTGGCAAGTATACTTGAATGCATACACTATTCCTGGATTAATCGACAAGTGTTCAATTCACTGTTTGCTAAAACTAAAGAACTTAACAAGATAAAAAAGTAGGGCACTGCATTGTGCTCAAGAATTCTATGTTTTAGTATTATTATTATTTTAACAAGTGTTCTTTAAGAGATTACTTGTGTTGGTCATATAACATAGAAAGGAGGGTATTTAAAGCATTGATTTTTTTGTATTATTCTATCTGAAGAAGTTCATGTTATTAAACAGGACAAAAAGATCTTCATGCAATAAATTATTTTATTTTATAACCTAGGTTTTTGAGTTTACGTCACTGCCTTAAACTGTTTTTAGTTTTTAGATTGGCAAAACAGAACAGAAACTTAGGTTTAGAATGCAAGAACATCTTTATGACATCTGTATTAAAAAAGCACTCCAATGCTCGGTGCAGGCATAAACTAACTTGTAAGAACAACAAAACATTTTATTTTTTCATTATAGAACAAGTACTGCCAAACCCCAGGGCTGGGCCTTGGGAACAGACCCTAGACTATCAAGAACGTCTATGGCAACTGAGACTAAACACAAGTGAGCCCCCAGGACTAAATGACACTGTTTCCCTACAGAGTGTATTAAAGCTCCAAGCTGCTAAGCTATAATTATTTTAGCTACTTCTTTCTATTTTCTCCATGTTTAACTATGGTTACCTTTAAATCACAAGGTGTCTTGAACACTGTTTATATGTAACCAAGGTTACTTTTAACAACCTTTTATTCTTATGCTTTTTGTACAATTGCTTTTTATTACAGCTTTGTATAAATAAATATTTTTTACAAAAGCTTACATAAAAATAGGAAGGATTATATTTATGGATGTGTTCTACATGAACTACAAAGTTAACTGGCATCACAAGTGTGTGCCCTGTTCAATCACAGCCTCACCTCTGGCTTTGTCCCTAGCGAATGTTGCACTGCTACAGTCACCCCTCTCCATAAAGGGGGAGCAACTACAGACCCTGGGAATTATTGCCCCATTAGCCTGATAAGTCTGATATGTAAGGCTATGGAGCACATCATCATGGACCAAATTAACAAGGATATGGGAAATCCCCAAACTCTAGATCCCACAGAATTTGGTTTTGTGAAAGATAGATCATGCCTGCTCAACCTGGTTGACTTCTTTGAGTCAGTCACCAGAGCTGTGGATGAGGGCAAGGTAGTTCATACAGCCTACCTTGATCTGGCCAAGACCTTTGATACCATTCCCAACTCAGGAATTATTGATAAACTCACCAAACTTGGCATCAACCCCTATATCTCTAGGTGGGTTGCAAATTGGCTCACAGATAGAACCCGCAGTTTGAAAGTAGCGGACTCCAGCTCAGACTGCTGAGCAGTCACAAGTGGAGTCCCACAGGGATCGGTCCTGGGTCCTCTCCTGTTTCACATCTACTTCTCAGAAGTCCAGGCAAAAGCAGAGGGACTCTGGCTAACCAAGTTCACAAATGACTGCAACCTGGGAGCTATTATTAAGTCCCCAAGTGATGTAGACATCCTACAGAAAGGCCTCACTGAGACCAATGACTGGTGTCAAAATCATGGCCTTTGAGAAAAACTCAGTTCCCACTAATTACCACATTGATGGAAGCCCACTAAACACTGAAGGCATTATAAGAGATCTGGGGACACAGGTTGACAGCAACCTCTCCTTCTACCATCACATTGCCACTGTGGTC
The DNA here is from genome assembly GCF_019279795.1 of Protopterus annectens. Classification (NCBI taxonomy): domain Eukaryota; kingdom Metazoa; phylum Chordata; order Ceratodontiformes; family Protopteridae; genus Protopterus; species Protopterus annectens. The sequence goes on along the minus strand of NC_056725.1, from coordinate 1,933,082,565 downwards.
AGAAAGTCCTTCTATGTGGCACATCTCATTATCAAGGGTTTTGCACCCAGGAAGAAAGAGGTCATTATCTCTCTCTCTACTCTTCCCTCATTAGGCCAATCATTGAGTATAATGCCCCATTTGGCATGCACCTCACTAGACACATGCAATGGCTGGAAAGGCCACAAAAGTACCTCACAAAGAGGATCCTAGGTTTTAAACACATGTCCTACATGGACAGACTCAAAAGCTCCAGCTATTCTCTGTCTCGTGTAGTCTACTAAGAGGCGATCTCTGCTTGACTTATAAAGCCATGTCTGAAGCAGCTCTGTTAGAAATGCTACAGCTAAAGAAATCCCAATCCCTCCACACCACATGCTCCAGAGACCTCAACCTTATTACCACAATCAACAGAACATGCTGGAAGGACAGGTTCATAACCCAGAGACTTCCCATGCTCTGGAATAGACTTCCCATACATGTAAGGCAGAGCACCTTACTGGCCCGCTTCAAGAGAAATCTTGATGAGTGGATGAGAAATAGAACGTTCTTCCTGGGGATCACTCCAGTGGCTCTACTTGACAGAGGCACTGGGAATTAATGTTGGGCGGCACGATGCCAGGGCACTTCTATGGGCTAGGCTTGTAAATGCTCCAGGGCCATTAGCCTAGTATACACCTATGAACCTAAGTACCTATGCACCTATGTACATTAGTATTTAAAGTTCTTATTAATTTATGAAATACAATTGATTGGTAATTGTATTTAATTATTACTTGATTGTTACCCTAATAATTTCACACTGTTTATGTACCCATGTGACCACTATCTACCCTTTTTAATGTTGAGGGAGAAGGTTTATTACCAGTTCTGAAGAAGTCGTTATAGGTAACTGGTAACCTGTATTGGTGAATAAACATTTTGTACACTAACATTCAATTTGTTTAGTTGGGCTCCGTGAATCTTGAAAGTCAGCAGTTTTTTGATTATTTGGAGGAGATAGTCTGACTCAGCATCAAGGACCCAGAAAGAAAATTGTGAATTACACTCCTTCAGTTTTAACATGGAAAGCAGCTCGTACCAATCCTATTAATACTACAGGAAGAGAAGATGCATCTCACAGTTTAAATGCCAGAGGGAACCAGTTGCATACGATGAAACAAAATCAGTGTCTCCTTTGCTTCCCTTTACCCATCTCCAAGGAAATGGAGGGAGTCCGGATGAGGTCAAAGAGCAGAATTCATATGAAGAGGAAGCAGGAATTAGATCAGAGTATGACAAATACATTGAAAAGGATGTGGCGACAGGGAGAGACTCATTGATATGGAATATTTCCAGCAGGCTTCTAGGGAAGACAGAAAAGGTTGTCATAGAGAAAGGGCTTTCCTTTATTCCTTTGAAGAGAGAAAAAGTAACTGATTTTATAACTGGCTTAAAATGTTTCATAAGGAACATCACACTTAAACTTAACTATGGTAATATGGTTAGTGTTAATTAGGAATTTATGCTATCCAGACCTAGCACTTTTATTCCTATTAATCACCCTGTGCTTGCGGTGTATGAAAAATTGCGCATAGATGAACTCCATAAAAGCTTTACTAGTTTTGGACAGCCTACTCAATCATGTTCTAAAAAGTTTCAAAATTTAAGCAGAGAAGAACATGTCACATTTGAGCAATTCGAAATAACACTATAGTTATACACCCTGCTGATAAAGGGGGTCCTTTAGTAGTCATGGATCGTGAACATCATTTATTTAATATGAGACACATGTTGAGTGATCGAGATGTGTGTGTGAAGATTTGTTATGACAATGCTTACAAAATGATTAGGAAAATGCATGGCATGTTAGAAGAATGTTTAGTAACATGTGTGATAAAGGATTTATTTATTTATTTATTTCACATTTGTTAACCGGGTTAGTCCAAATGACTTTGCAAACAAACCCATTTTCAGTGGAGACCCGAGGGGAAAAGCCCCAGCAAACATAAGTAAAAATAAAGTGACAATATACAAATATTAAATAATCACAATACAAAATAATTGTAAAAAAGAAAAGGTTATTAACTACTTGCATTGCACTGACAGTAAGCAATCCATTTTCAGTGGATACCCAAGGGGAAAGAGCCCCAGCAAACATAAGCAAATATAAACATACAGGACAAAAACTATTAAAAATAACAATGCAAATATGAAATTAATTATAAAGAGAAAAACAAAAGAAAAATTTATGAACATTAAGGGTTGCACTGATAGCAGTGGTCTAAATTTACTGCATATAAGAGTAAAAACAAAAGGATAATCGTTCAAAAGAAGGAGAATGTACAGACAGTGATGGGAAGTGGAGGGAAAAGATAAATAGTGTGGAGAATAGGAGGGGGAGAGAAAGGAGGGGGCTATAGTAGTAGAGCTGAGGGTTTATGAGGTTAGTTTAAGCAGAAGTTACTAACAGAGAAAGAAAGGAGATGCAACAAGTTATACAGTAGGACAGACTCAGACTATGTGTGATCAAGGTAATGGCATAATTTCAAGTTTAATAGGTGGGATTTAAGCTCCTTTTTAAAACAGGGAAAGGAAAGGTTGGATCTAATATGGAGAGGGAGTTTGTTCCAATTTAGTGATACATAGTGTTTGTAAAGTAGCTTGCCAATATTCCTTTTGGGTTTATAAACTGAGAGAAGATGCTGATGAGCACTCTGGAGAGGCTGGGGCAGAGAGTAGAGAGTAACAAGGGAGGTGAGAGCAGGGCAGGCAGAGGAGTTGTTGATTACGGAAAAGGTAGTGTGGAGTTGCGATTTTAGGAAAAGGTGCGAAAATTCCAGCCATTGAAGTTTGCTTAGTGAGAGGCAGTGTTGCGACGAAAGAGATTGGTTTCGAATAAATCTGGCAGTTTTGTTGTATGTTTGTTCCAGTTTCTGCATTGAGGTAGTTTGGATATTGGTAAGGATGGGGAATCATATAGAAGACTAGGTAAGAGAAATGCCTGTGCAAGAGTGCATTTAGTGGCAGTAGTGAGGAATTTTTTGTTTCTATAAAGTAGTCCAAGTTTTTGGTGGGTATTTTTGATGACCTGTTTTATGAGCAAGACAAATTTTAGTCGGTCATCAATTATTACACCAAAGAGTTTGGTGTGTGAGGCAGAGGAGATAGTGGTGTCATCTATGGAGAAAAGAGAAAAGGTGGATTTAAGGTGAGAGAGTGTCTGAGGTAGGAAGAGAAGGAGATGAGTTTTCTTTGGGTTAAGGATTAGTTGATTATTTCTGAGTCATCTTCCAACAGAGATAAAGGAATTCTGCATTAGTGTGTGCAGTTAAGACATAGTATTGGAGATAGATAAGAGAGTAGAGTCATCTGTGTAGTTTATATGCATTTTATAAAGTTGATGAACCACTCCTACCACTAATCCAGGGACTGCCCAAGATACATAAGGAACCCCGTAATTCCCCCTGAGACCTATAGTCTCGGGATGTAATTGGTCCACTGAGCCATTATCTATATTATTAGAGAGGAAATTTAAACCCTTATTAGGTAGTAACCCATAGTCTCGAGGGATTCTAAACAGTTTATTGAGCATTTGTACTTGTTTTGCAAGGACATGTAAAGTACAGAGAATTTATTATTTGTGACTTTAGATACACAGTCCTTATTTACAACTATACCCAATGAGAAGGGGTGTTTATGTTACAGCAGTATTTACTAGGACACAGCAATTTTGATCACAGAATGGTAAATTTGCTGTTTTTTAATGGAAATTGTACTTGAACACCAATTTAGTAATGGCTGCATGGGAAGAAGAAGTTATTTTGCGGGGACCTTTCAAAAAGTATATAGGTCTATATAACCATTTTCTGAATGATCTATTTTTGGCTTGGATGGGCACAACAGAGGATTTCAGGTCTTTCTTAGATTATATTAATAACTCTACCACCTTCCTGAGATTTGCTATGAGTTACTCCTATTATGAGATAGATTTCTTAGATGTAAAGGTTTTGAAACATGGAGATGGTAGTGTGAGTACCAGGGTGTACAGAAATGAATGTTATAGGAACAGCTTTTTACATAGAGGTAGTATGCACCCCCTACATATATTTAACAATATCATTAAGGGACAAGGGATAAGAGTTTCGAGGTTGAGTGTAGAGGAGGATGTGTTTAAGAAGGAGTTGAGAGACCTTGAATATAAGTTTGTTAAAAGAAGTTATAGCAAATCAAAGGTACGCAATGCCTTAGAGGCATGGAGGACCTGAGGAATACAGCAGCTAGACCATATTTTTCTGAAATAGATGAGACCAAGACATTCAGGAACCAGGGTCACCCAGGAAGCTGCCACACTGAGAATGCCTGTCCTATATTCTAGTAATGTAAAACATGCTTTAGAGATTTATAAGAAATTCTGGCCAGTACTAGTGGCCCCGAGAATCACGTCAGTCACCCTGCTAGACAGGGGTCCAGGGAAGTAAATACTGTGGGAAGAAATAGCCAGGAACTTGTTTTGGCCAGGCTTGTATAGGCCATAGGGACGATAGCCTAGTACCAACCTATGAACCTATGAGCCTATGGTCAGATCAGGGATGTGGTGGGGACCATTCCCAGATTTGTTTATAAGAATATGAAATCCTGGTTGTTATGTTATCTCAATGACAATGGATTGGACAGGACTGCTGATGATAATTTTGCCACCATACCATGTACCAGATGTAATTTTTGTGAATATATAGATATAGCTGGACAGTCCTTCCATCCGGATTTCAAGGGGATGTTTAAGTTCAAGGTGAGAGCCACTTGTGATTCTATGTATGTGGTTTATTTGGCACACTGTTTAACCTTCCAATTGTTTTATATAGGTAAAACCGATAGACACTTAAAGGATAGGATGAGAGAGCATCAGTACAATATAAGAAACATGAATACAACTAATACTTTAGGAAAACATATTGTAGAGAAGGGCAATATACACCAATTCAAGTTCTTAGTTCTAGAGAAGACTAGGTTAGATGGGAGGATGGGAGATATTAGGAATAGAACAGAATCAAATGAAACAAGGTGAATCATTAGGATGAGGGCCGATGCAGGAAGGTGCTAAAATGATAAAGTCCCCATAAAAACTGTCCTTAAGGCCAGACCCCTACATAGGTAGGAATGTTTCATATAGGGGAATCTATACTTAAACTTACATCTCTGTGACTGCAGACCCTTTTTTAGATTCATGGTAGGAAGGTTCATATAGGTTTTATTCATATATATTTCCTATTTATATGCCATGTTATTTTATTTATATACACTTTTTTTATATATTGCACATCGTTTTTTTATTTTATTAGTATGTTTTATGTGTTTTAGGGTGTTTATTGTATGTTTATACAAATGCAGTTATATGGTTTGTTCTTATTGAGGGTTTGTTTTGTATTATGTAATATATATAAACATTTTTTTAAATGTGAGCATTTCTTGGTTAAAATTGTTTTTGGGGTTGCTTTAAGGCTTAATTAATTAATAGATGAGCTTGAGAAGCAGGAAGTGATCTAAGTATATCTTTAAAAGGAATGTTTCTTTTTATTCAATTTAACGTCTGAAGAAGCAGTTGGATTAACTATGAAAGTGCTTACATTTTGTAATAACAGTCTTTATCAACTTGAGCCTGGAGCCATAGTGTTGCTCTTCTCTTTTTCTGTTCTTTGGATTTGTCTTTGTATTGAGTAGAACATTTGTCCTGAGCCACTGGATTTTCTTTTGTGGACTAGTTTTTGATTATAAGTTATTTTTTTACTGACTTGTTCCCATCACCTTCGATGTTAATGTATGAGTGTCTTTTTCTTAAGCGGTAATATAATAAAGGTGTTTAAAAAACACATATCTCCATGAATGTACTTCTTATTTGTTATCTGTTCAGTCATGGCAGGAGACAAGTGAATATAACTATAATTCTACACATGCCTGAATTCCTGGAAAATAAAATATATGACTTATGAAATGCTGGCTTATTCTACAGCAGTGCAATGGTGAGGTATTACAGGGCCACAATGGATGTGTCAGTAAGTATAGGCAGGGTCTACATAGCAGGTGGTATTATATGGCACTTCAATAAAAGTAATAATTCTAATCATGCCCACACCTTGTGCACCAGTGACTTATAAGTTAATGGGAAATGGAACAACAATGTGAAAAGACTAGTCATCAGTGTTTAGTTCACTAATTTCCTCTGTGAACTATGGAACTTGGAAGGGGTTTCCCTTAAGCCACATAAACGGCTTTCATAAATGTGGAAGGAAATCAGATGCGTGTGTTTTGACTTTCTCATTGTTTGTCTGATATTTCATGTTATTCAAAAATGAGATTCACCCAACAGCTGCTGCTAAGTAGAGGGCTAGACCACTTACTGTAGCAGAGCACAATTAAAATGAAGGTCATAAAATAACATATTGCTATAACTCAGTGCAAGTAAATGTCACTTAGTGAAACAAGGAGGCATACTACAAGCAACTAAGAATGACAATGAATAATGAGAAGGACTCATTTCCAATAAATGTGTATCCAGTTTAAACAAAAAAACAAACAAAAACAGGCTGAATTACTAACTACAATATAGGTAAGAATATCAATTTGGCTGCATCACAAAACAAAATGTTAAAATGTCTACAGATGATTTATTTGTGATCAAACTATATTCATTAGTGCTAGATAGAATCCACTGTTACAATAGAAAATAAATAAAATAAAACAGACAGCACTGTGAAGAGAAGCAGCAGAATGTGTTGACTGTGACCACAAGACATTCTTCAGGATGTTACAGATCATCTTGGTTAGATATAGGACATATGGAGACACTCACAGAAGTCTCAGATTATGCGGACTCCAAATGGTACACCCTGATTGCTGCACATGGGCCATGACATTTGAGACTTAAGTATCCAAAGCGTTGTGTACTTTGGTGATAGGCACCTTCCAAAAGCTACCTAGCAACACCATGAGAATATCCCAAGCCACAGAATCTAAGACATTCAGCACCTTTCTGGAAGTTTTGGTAGAAAACATGAACAATCTGTAAAATTCCCTAGAGATCCATCAGGAGCACTATTCCATCATGAAAGATTTTTACAATATCACTGGTATACTTTTTGTTCTTTAAACCACTGAATACTCAAGTGGACCCAAACATGAGGAAGTCCTGAAGGGCAGTGATATACATGGTCAGGTATATCAGTTACTAGTTTCCGGTCTGTGCTAACATAATCAGAAATGCATTTCCATTTTTAGACTGGCAAAACAGAAGAGACAACGAACATGATGTTTATGTCAGTTAAATCAGAGGTCTATGTTATGTATCCTCAAAAGCAGTGATAGCTTATTAATCCAATGCAAAAGGGATCTGCAGGAAGCAACTGAATGAGTGGGGCTAATTGGAATAGGGCTGAGCTATATTACAGCAGGTCAGTGACCATTACCATGATTGAACAACACATGAGGTTAGTCACTTTCATATACAGACTGCCTTAGTATCCACTTATTCTAGCCAATTTATTGATTATATGCAACTCAGATATCTGAAAGGAATTAACAAGCCCAGCCTTATGCAAAATGGTGCCCTAGACAAAGGATTCAATGGGACCTCCCATTGCACACTGGTTCCCCTTACATCTCCCAGGGTCCCTCCCATATCCCCTCCTCCTATCATGACCCCACACCATCCAGACAGATTATATCTTTCTTGTTTTTTTAACAGTTTATCTTACCTTTCAGCTTTAATAATATCCTTTTAACACATTGTAACTGCCAAAGATACCATTGTAATAAATGTGAAGGAAGTAATGGAATTATAATGACAATTTGGTAGTTTCTAGAAGTTATGGGATTTGAGATGCTAGGAGGGCCACCTTAGACACTTTTTTTCCCAACCTTGTGATACTTGAAGGCCTGAACCAAATTCATGATAAGGAAGAAATTTAGTCTTAATTTTTTTCTTCTGTGTACTCTTCTGGTGGTAAAGTGGGTTGAAAGTAAAAGTACACATGACCACATGCATATATATAATGCAGCTGTGGATTTGGGTGAGGAAACCACAGCACCTGAATGGAATCCACAAAGAGGCACAGAGTATATGAAGATTCCATACAGAAGGAATCATAACCAGAAAATCAGAGAACCAAGCACTGTAAGATGCCAATGCTACATGCTGTGCCACTGTACTAATGATCAGTCATCACACACATTCTGCCCAGACTGCTTGCACTTATTGACTTATTGCATACAATGCTGATGTTTGATTGTGACTGAAAGTGAAAACATGACCATGCTGCTACTTTTAGATACACTACAACCTCTTCCCTTGCATACATAGTCATTTTCAACTCAGACGTCCCCCATACCCACCAATTATAGGCACTTTATTGAGTATGCACACCTCTGATGTCTGATTGTATTACAGAACAGGCATTGTAAAGTATTTCAGGTTGCATCACATAAATGCACACTAATTCTGCAAAGCTAGAATAATGGCTACTTAAGCAGATGACATTAGGGCCGGTCACTTGTAGTCACCTAAAGCATACTCAGCAATTAATTCCAAATTTGGTGACTGTGCAAACCTCAGATGATTGATTGTGATAAAACAGTAGTCACATTAATGGAATTCAGCTTAGATTTACACAAACAGTAACCAGAATAAAGTATTCTAATTTCACACAAATACATATTAGTCTTGCAAAAGCAGAATAATGAGTGTTTAACATGAACAAATTACAACAGTGTCAGTCACTGTCATCCACAGTGAGCCTCATGTACTCAGCAGTTATAGCCACTTTGCAGAGTGCATACACCTCATATGTCTGGTTGTGATGAAAGATAATGGTCATAGTAATGTACTTCAGTTTTACTTTACACAAGGCAGTATCCAGACTAAAGTATACCAGCTTGCATCATACAAATGTAGAGTAGTCTTTTAAAGCCAAAATGTCTGTTTAACTTGAGCAAATAACAACACTCATCCAGAGTGAGCATCTGTACCCAGCAATTATAGCTACTTTGTTGACTATCTATACCTCAAATTCTGATTGTGATAGAAATTGTCACAGAAACATGTCTCAGCTTTGACACTAATAGTAAAAACAGTTAAGTATTACAACTTGCTTCACACAATTACATATTAGTTTTGCAGTGTTAAAATAATGACTGTTTAACATGAGTAAATGACAGCAGTGCCAGTCAATTTCATCCACAGACAAAATCTGTAACCAGCAATTAAAGCCACATTTTTTGAATGTGTACAGTCAGATATCAGAGTATAATAAAACAAAAATAACAATTGCCCACAGTAATTTATTTTCCCACCCCCCTCCACACACATGCATGTCTCCACCAATAACAACAAATTTTTTGGGTGTGTACACCACAGAAATCTGATTGGGATCAAATGAATGAATAAACACTTAAGTCATAACTTTGTGTATTTCAACAAGCTGCTGTCAGAATTATGCAATACATAACTCATTGCAAACTCCCTGTACACACACACACACACGCACACATGCACACACGCACACACGCACACACACACACACACACACACACACACACACACACACACACACACACACACACACACACACACACACACACACACACACACACACTTCCTTATGCACACATGCGTCTACCAGTTACAGCAAATTGTATGGTTGTTTGCACTTCAGATGTGTGATTGAGATCAAATAAATGAATGAATGAATAAATACATAAAATGGAAACATGCATTACACCCCTTGCTACTGTTAGATCATACTGAGCAACTCACTTCAGCCCTCAACACCCGCACACATATAAACACTTAGCCCCTTATCTGCTCCTGTTGCATTTTGTTTTCTGTTTTGAGACATTTGTTTGGCCTAGTGATTTTTTTCTATGTTAGTTGTAGGCACTTAATTACCCAGGCTTCATATGTTACTTCTTTTTCATTGGTTATTTTGTTTCTTGAGTGATACTTAATTACACATAGTATATCCATGGCCTTCACTTCTCCGATAAAACTCAAGGTCTGTAACAACTACAAGCATTGTTTGACTTTCTACTGGAGATTTGAAGCAAAGAAGAAAGGAAAGTAATTGAATCTTTTTATGTCTGAATTATAGTTGCTTAAACTGATAGATCTGCTTTCTGTATTACCTGTGCCTGTTGCATTTTTGCATTTTTGACCTGCCCACACCTACTATAAATTGAACTTTGAAAGCTTTTCCCATTCTCATCTGTAATTTTACTTTGGCATAGAAAGATCAAAATTAGGCATTCCTTCCCCTTGACTATTCAAGCCTTAGATGGAGATTCAATTAATATTACATTCCTTTTACAGATAGCATCCAAATAAAATCTGCTGTAATCTCCTTTAGTTTTCCCATATAGCTGTTAGACACAAGAGCAGCAGATAATCAAGTACTTTTGGCACTGCTCACAGCCCCAAATACCCTCTAGGTACCACTCCCGAACAGTCCTAAATATCCCCTTGGACTCACTCTTACTTAAGCCCATTACATAGATTCCTGAAACCGTGGCTATGTATTTTCCTTCTGTCTCTGTAGCCAACTTGGTAGAACTGGACATCCTGAGACAATGCAGCAGTTGTCTTATGTTTACTGACAACCATTGAATTCTCAAAGAATGTAATATAGTATGTGAGAGATGAACTTATACACTGTCCTTGGAGGTAATGCTATCACATAAAAAGACTGCAGTTACCAAACTGGTTGCCAAAAACACAAGACATTACACAATAGCTGCCACACACACTACAGGACAAACCTGCACACCCACATATGCTGGGGCCATTAAAAGTCTGCTACCCAAACCTCAAAGGCTTCCCAGATGCAGAAATCAAAATAAGTATCTTCAGCAACCTGAAAAAGACACACCCCCGGATTCACTAATCCTCCGTGTAAGACTTAATAAGTCTTACTCGGAGGCTGCAGTTGATCGGTATGACGTCAGCGTGCCATGAATATGCATGAGGGCATGCTGACTCAATCGTAAGTCTTACACGGACCGTGTAAGAAAGCAGGGGGCGTGTCCGACTGCCGAGCAGTCTAAATGTCCATGCCCCTGCAAGTGTTTTAAAACTAC
>NC_056725.1:1932717811-1932771470 GCF_019279795.1 Protopterus annectens | reverse complement strand
CTAATGTGAAAGGTTTGTGGTTGACTAGATTTGCAGATAGCTGTAAACTTAGTGTCATCATAAACTCTCCAGAGGATCCCATGATCCTCCAAGAGCACCACATGCAAACAAATACCTGGTGTCAAAAGCATAGACCAAAACTTAATGCCATGAAATACATAATCATAACCTTCAACAAGCATGGTTCATCTTGTAACTATCACACTGGTAACACAACCCTGAAAATTGATCTCATAGTCAAGAATCTGTGAACCTATGTCAACAGCAAACTGTCCTTTGATCACTATGCATCCATTATTGTAAGGAAGTCTTTTTTTTCATTGCATAGCTTATATCCAAAGGTATGATGTCCACGTCTAGGGATGCAATATCATTCCACTGTACTCTATACTCATTAGGCCAATCATTGAGTATAATACCCCCTTTCTGTATGTACTTACCCAAACACTTGTTATAACTGGACAACCATAATACTTCCTCCGTTAGAAAAATCAAGGCCTTAGATGAGGAAAACTATATCTACTGTCTCAAAGGTTTGTCCCTCTTCTCAGTATCATACAGCTTATGGAGAGGCCTTGTGTATGGAGCCTCAACAGACCTTATCCTGTCTGATGTATCACACATTTGAAAGTCCAGTGGTGGCATAAACACCCACTCAAGAGATCTCAGTCTCTTCTGCAACATAACAGAACAATTTAGAGGGATGGGTATGTATCACAGACAATTCCACTTCTATGGAACCATCTTCCACTCCACAAAAAACAAAGTACTTCTCCTTATTTTCCTCTGTTCAAATGCACTTTGGATGAATTGGTGGGTAACCACAAATTAGCCCCCTGTTTAGCACCAATTAGCCCCCTGTTTAGCACCAATGTCCCTCATGGACAGTAGTAACATGTACATTTACCAGCATATCCTTGTTCTACCTATCTCTGGGTTATTTATACATAAAATAGTATTGCTAAAATCTGTCATGGGAATATAAAGTTAAGTTTCATAAGGTCATCACAGATGAATAGCCTGGTATGTACCAATGAATCTATGAATTTACACAACACGAGTACTCCATAGCAGTATACAGATAAGGCAGCAGAGGGACTTTGTCCATTAACCATTTTTTTTAATACAGAAGTCAAAATAACATTCCAGTGAAGCAAACTCTTATTTAAGATAGGAAAAAAATTTGAATTCTACATTCTGTCATATCTGTTCAAATACCTAGTCCCAAAACAAATGCAGGCAGCTTCTGTCTTGCTGGATTCTAAGTAGATATCTGCAGGCTACCTCTGGCTCCTTCAGGTTGTCTCTGCATTTCTATACATAATTCATAGGACTTCTGTTCCAGGTGCAAACTAACCTTTCATTAAGAGGTCAGCTTCTCTGATGTCTAGCACCATAGCCCTTGTTTGTTATATACTGTGCTAACAAGGTAATTGCTTGATACCATATAACCTCTTGACTGTCCTTGATTTTGTGGAACATTCATGATTTTCCCACAAAGTTCTGCTCTGTCCCTCATAAAATTTTGGTTTTCTGGTAAATCAAAAAAGGAATTGTGTCTAGATCTAGGGATGTCATTGTCTCCCTTTACTCAGCCCTCATTAGGCCAGTTATTGAATATAGCACCCCCTTTGGCATGTATCTGTCCAAACACATACAACAACTTGAACGCCCACAGAGTTACCTTACTAAAAGCATACAGAGCCTGAATGACATGTCCTACATGGACTGAGTCAAAGCTAGCCCTATCACTATACTTGGTATCCTACAGACCACTAGGAGGGGACCTGTGTCTGGCATGCAAGGCATTCTATGACCCAGTACTGATGGATTTACTGCACATCATTAAGTCAAATGGCATAAGAAACTCTTGGTCTAGGGATCTAAACATCTTCTGCAACATCAACAAAACATTTTGGAGGGATGGGCATATCTCACAGAGAATACTGCTGCTCTATAACGACTCCCCATCCACATAAAAAAGTTCATCCCTGTCTATATTCAAATGCATCTGGGGGTCTATGGATGGGAAAGAGAACATTTACTCCAGGACTACCCCTTTACTATTAACAGACAGAGGCAGCTTCTAATTGCTTTATCCCATGCATAGGTCCCTTTAATTATCTATGGTATGATCCCAGTTATTCTCATTAGGGATAATATATAACTACCGACCATGGGATGGGTAAGGTCATCCTCTAACCAAATGGGATAGGTTAATTCAAGCAAAAAAGGGAAATTGGCTAGGCTTAAAATGGTTTTCAAGGGCAGTGAGCCTAGTACTTACCTATGAACCTATGTGCATATTGTAAGCTCATTTGGAAGGGTTTCCACTTCTTCAACTTTCAGATGGTGTGCAATGCACATGGTATCATTTTCTTAGTGTAATTTGCCTCCCATGCAGTTCCCATGATGCAGACATCTGTCACATGTCCAACTTACACCAGCAATTTATGCAGGGGGATGTCTTACAGGAATATCTTATTGGTGATGCCAGATATGGCCTGGAACCATGGTTCATGATATCAAATACAAAATCCCTGGAGCATGGCCAAGATGACATACAAATTTTAACTATCACAGTTCTGCAGCATTGTTGATTGTGTGTTTGGATTGCTGAAGGCCTGCTTCCACTGTGTCTGTTCCTCTGGTGGTATGCTGCACTAGGCACTGGAGACCTGGAGCAATACATTTACTGTTGGTGCCATGCTGCGTGACATGGTCATATGAAGACCATCATTGTCAGGCTCCAATGCTATACAATTAGGCATGCCTCACTCTCTTGTGGCTGAACCCATGACTGTTGGACTTATAAAGGCAGACAGATATACATCTGGGTGTACAATATATGTGACATCCCTACACACTAATGATACACCAACTTTGCAGGAAACAGATCATACCTTGGGGTGTCTGCCACTTTGAATGTATCCCAGACATCCCTGCAGGAGAGATAGAACAGTATTTACTAACAATATGCTTATGTCAGTGGTGAAACAAAAGACTGTGCTACTGCCTTTAGGTAATACCAACCTGGTTCATCTCCTGCAGAGGCATGTAATGTTATGATCAGTTTGCCCACTGGGTATTAATATACTCCCACTGTTCTGAGACTGATAACTCCTCTATCTTATTGAAAGTGGTCTGTGTGGTATCCCAGTTGTGGCCATCCTAACCCATTCAGTGGCTTGAGCCTTTGTGCTCCAGCCAATATCATATCAATGACCCCTGCATTCCATCTCTTCTCATACTGCTCAACCTCTTAGAGCAAGAAATCTGGGCAAAGCTATAAATAATGGGGGGACAAAGGTACAAAAATTGGGACAATTTTTAAATACTGCTCTTACAGACTTAAAAAGTTGATAGAGTAACATGTTTTGCATTAGAATGAAGTTTCTGAAGGGAATGAAGTCTGAATCTCAAACGGCTGTCATTATTTTATGAATTCAGTCCTCAATGATTTGTCAGTGAATTGCAAAAAAACAGTTTTATGAGAAACAGACAAAAACATGAGGCAAATAATCTTGACATTCTGCAAAAATCTGTGCAGTTGAGAGGTATGTCTCTTCTGTCATTCTCTTTGGGGCAACTATGAAATTTACATCTGTAATGCTATCCTGCCACATATGCTCTGAGAAGGCTCTGTCTGTGTTTAAAAAGTGCCTTCAATGTGCATGGAAAGCTTGCAGTAAGACCCCTGTGTACACTGGGATGATCTTTTTCAGGCAGTGATGCTGTTTTGGTGCCATAATGTCCTCACAACTGTGTCCCCCATGACAAAGATATTGGATTGTGGGATTGTCTGCCTTGCGGGCACAGTGAGTTGAGACTGAATGTGTCTTGAAGCGTGTTGCTGCAGTAGTATGTTTTAAAGATTGCTGAGGATACTTATAATAATTTCTGCATCTGGAACATCTTTGAGGTTTGGGAAGCTTACTTTTAAGGTCCTCAACATATGCGGGTCTATGCGCTTGCCCTGTGGTGTATGTAGCATGTGATGTGTGGTGATGAGTGGAAGTTATAGTGGTTTTATGTGAGATCATTGCCTGCAGGGAATGCATATACTTTCCTATCTCACATACTGAATTAGATTTATTGAGAATTAAGTGATTGCCAGAGAACATGTGACAATTTCTAAATTGTCTCAGGATGCCCAAGTCTACCAAGCAGACTTTAGAGACAGGAGGAAAATCAGGATCCATAGTTTTGGTATTTATATAATGGGTTTCAGTGGGAGTGGTAACAATAGTATATTTAAGTGAGGCTGTGAATCATGGCAGACTGTTCTTTTGTGCTCCTTTTGTAGATAACAACTCTAGGGAAATTAAATGAGTATATAACAGATTTGCTTGGATGCTAGTTGAGTAAGAACTATGATTTTAATTTAATCTTCAAAGCTCTCCTTAACACACTCCTGGTGCTCATCGGGCAGCTATGTTCTCAGAAATTCTTAAGGGATGTTGGGCTATCAAGTAGTTATGCTCTTGTTATTACATTTGTCAGGTCACAGTATCACTACACTGATTATGTGTCACCTGTGTGTTTCTGTAGGTTTGTCCTGGTGTATCATACATTGCCTGTTGCCACCCTTTGCCGCACATCCCAGCTCTCACCACACAGTGTATGCTAACTGCACATAATGTTGCTAGGGCTGTGTAGTACATAAACCCTGATTCACTCTTTCTGCCTTGCTTTTGCAGGCCATTGTAGTTACTCTGGTTGCCACCCATTGTATTTAAAGCATCTGCAGGTTAATACATTTCTTAGATGCTTCATTAGTACTTTTATGAAATTTTTGATGAATTTCTGGTTTCTAGATTCAATAGAAAGTGGTTTCAAGTAGCTGGTCTCAGCATTGAGAAAACTCTGGCCTGGTGCAGTTCTGAGTCAAGGTATTACAAGGGAGAGGGAATTATACTGTTAAGTGGTACTTGAAATAGAAGTTTCCTTTTAAGTGGTGGGCAGTAGGTTTGTTTCAAGATTTGGAAAATTAAGCTGCTTTTCAGAAAAGTAGCCCTTTCTGGAACCTATATTCTTAAGGACAGTGAAGGAAATAAATGGGTCTCCAAGAAGGGTACATCTACAGATTATATTTTCAGTTGCTTGTATTTTACTAGTGAAAGACCAGGAATGGGAGCCCATATTCAAGTTTGGGAATTAGTACATTTTTTGCAATTGCTAAGTGGACATTTGGTGAGAGAAAATGTGAGATTTTACAACACATTTTAAGTTGGGCTGTTATTTTATATGTTATAATTATTGCTATTTGAAGTTAAGGAAATGGTTGAGCAAAGCCCTAGGTATTTTTGTTTAGGTGTATTTGGAACACAATTACCATTTAGATTAGTAATATGTACTGGGGGATTGTGTGTAATTTCCTTCGTGATGAGAATACCATGGCATTGGTTTTCTAGTGGTTTATTAGTAATCTATTAGAGTAAGACCACCTGCATAGCCTTGTGAAGTCTTAGAGATTTTTTGGAGTCCATAATGATTATTATGATTGCAGGGTGAGCAAATGATCTGCGTACATAACCATTTTAAAGTCATGGAATTCAATGGGTAGGTCACTGATAAACAGTAAGGGACTCAGAATCAAACCTTGTGGAACCCAGGTGTAGAGGTGGCCATCTCGGAGAGGCTGTTGTTATGATCTATTTTGTAGATTACTCTGAAACCAATTTATAGTGTTGACTCCAAAGTTATGTTTTGCTAACTTATTAAGAAGTATGTTCTAGTTTAGTTTATAGGCTCTGGTCATATAACTGAATATACCTGCTGAGATCTTGACCTTATTCATGTTACAATAGATGGAGTCAGTAGCTGTTATAAGAACAGTGAAAGAGCAAGTGTGTGTGTGTGTGTGTGTGTGTGTGTGTGTGTGTGTGTGTGTGTGTGTGTGTGTGTGTGTGCATGTGTGTTGGGGAGTGACTGGTGTTATAAATATATACGCACTGAGCAGAGTGGATAAGAGGTGTTGACTACAACTGTTAGCTGAGATATATAAGTATCCTTTTTTATTATTTATACAGATTATTGTTTCTAACAATTTATATATAGCACTTTTATTTTATTTGTTTGCAGTTAAAAGCATTCTGTATCTTTACAAATCTTTATCTGTATAAAAACTTTCATTTTGTGGCTTTCTCTAGTGCTTACTGTCTGTAGGCTGTAAATCTGATCTGGGACACTCCTCCCAGTCTAGTGTCATTAGCTCATTCTACCTAATACAGAGAGAACATTTGATAAGGCCTTCTGTTTCTCCTTTTTCCCTTTCATAAAAAAAAAAAAAATTTTTTTGCCTGAATCTCCTTGTGTCCTGACTGTGCTTCTCAAACATTTTGGAAATATAGAGTATATTTCAGAGCATTTATTATAACTGTAATTGCCTTAATATTGCTACAACTCAAGTGCTCTAGGTTGCACTGCATCCAACGTGTTTGTGTGTTTTAGCTGCTTTTCTGTATATATAGACTTCTCTGTATATGTAGAATAGCTACTTATTCTGCTGTGTTACTTCCTCTTAAATTGTTTTTCAGTTGTGCACTTGCCTTGCTTCATTTAAAAAAGTTTTAAATTGCTAATTTTGTAGAGTTTTAATTGCATTTACTGTCCAGGACTACACATTCAAGTGTGTTAGCCTTTTCTGTGTTTATTTAATGTATTATTGCATTGTTTAGCCTGTTTCAACAAAAAAAAACTATCTTGTTTGCTTGTTTCCCACCTTTTCTAGCCAGTCCATATCCCAGGCTTTGCTTGTCTCAGGACTTTATTTTCTGTGTTCAGAGCTATCCAGATCTTGCTGTGGTAGAGGGAAGTCCTACTGCTTACCAGTGGGAGTGGTGAGCATTGTACTGCCTATCTAACACTAGAGGAGTGGTTTCCAGCTCTGAAATTGTAATTTTATTAGCATTTTGGGCTGATTTCTATCCCTTTCAACTTTCTGGCTTAAAAACGTGTGTATTTGCATATTTTTCACATCGTGCAGCACTGCGAGGCTACAGTTAAACTATTCCAGGTGCCAGAAAGTCTGCTCTTCAAATTTTCCCTTAAAACTAGATGGTTTCTCAGTAGTAGCACTAAAATCTGAACCCCTGTGCCTCGCACTTGCTCTAGAACCTGCTGGAAAGCACTAGGAAGCCTGAAACAGATACAAGCACTCAGCTCTCCTTGTCAATAAGGAGTAATTAATCATAGGCACTAAACAGCCTATAATTGCAAAGTGCCTTGCAAAGGTAAGGGAAAACAGCTCTTAAACTTTACATAAAAACACCTAAACAGGCATGTCCAAGGGTCAGCTTCTGGTGATTTCTCTTGTCCACCTGGTGAATCTGGGCATACTGGTGCAATGCGGCAACTGCCTCATGTAAACAGACAATCCTCTCCTCCTACCACCCAACACTACATCCTGTGAGAGATGCACTTACATAGCCAAACTGGAAGCAAAGCTTTCTCCGGCCAAGATTGTGCTAGACAGTCAAGAGGAGAAGGTTAACACCTGCATCACACCTCAAGCAGCTCATAGCCCTTCAAAACCCAAACCATCAACACCCACACATAGCAACACTAAACCCACATATGCGGAGGCCCTTAACATTAACCTGCCCAAGCAACAAGGACCTCCGAAGCCAAAATGGAAACAAACACCAGTCACAATCAAAGTGACACATAGCTCACAACACCAGTGTGCCACCCAACAACAGCCCCTAAGGCAAGACAATGTACCCACCACTTTAGTCATAGGTGACTATATAGTCAGGCACACTGATGTCCCACTCACCAGACTGAACAAGGAGAAAATTACAGTCAGCTGCCTGTCGGGTGCCAGGATCCGCCACATAACACATGCACTCAAGTCACTCCACAACAAGTACAAATATGACTCTGTCATTGTCCATGCTGGAATGAATGACTTGAGACGTACCTCCCTGGACTACATGAAAAGAGATATGGAAGAGCTCTTGGATCATGTGACCCAGGCAGGTATGACCCTAGCCCTGAGTAGCATCCTGCCTTCACTAAGCATGATACCACAGTATAAGGACAAAATGATTGACATCAACAATTGGCTAAGCTTCTGGTGTCATTCAAAGAGGATCCAGTATTTGTCTGCCTGGAAAGACATGATTGGCAAACCACGATGTTTTGCCAGAGATGGTCTGCACCTGTCACCCCTGGGATTCAGATTACTGGCTAAAGCTCTTGCCACCCCTATAGTGCCTTTTTTAGGCAAGGTTCAAAGGATAAAACCACTACCGTAACAAAAAGAAGCAGGCAAAATCTGAAGATAATGCTACTCAATACTAGAAGTCTAAACCTCAAAATGCACTCTCTCGAGGCACTCCTAAAAATGGAGAACATCGATATCTGTGCAGTAACTGAGACTTGGTTCAAGGCTCCAGAGAGCACCCCTGCAATACCAGGCTACAATTCTTACCACACATTTCGGCCACAAAACCAGGACCGAAACACTAAAGGTGGAGGAGTGTCCATATTCACCAAGGATATTCACACCTCCAGGCTAGTTGCCCAACACAATGCATATGAAATTCTCCAGGTGCAACTAACACTAGGTAAGACTGCAATCCAAATTGTAGCTTGCTACAGATCCCCATCCATGCCCCAAGATTCTCACTACACCTTTCTAAACATACTGGAAAATATTAAGATACAACCAAACATCCTAATACTGGGTGATTTCAACTACCCTGCCATTAATTGGGAAAACTACTCAGGTACCAACTCCTTTTCCCAACAGTTCTTGGAATTCATAAAATCAACTAATCCATTGTCCCACCAGGGGCTCCAGTATCCTAGACCTGGTCATTACCAACATGGGAGATAGATGCTCCACACCAGTGGTCACCCTCTCATTGGTCAGGTCTGACCATAAGCAAATCACCCTTGACATCCACATCCTACTCCCACCCCCCAATAAGGAAACCTCCTTAAAAAACTTCTCCAAAGCCAACTTCAAGCTACTGAGGTCAGAAGTGAAAAATTTCACAACACCCACGCAGACAGGATCTGGAAGTTCGACTGCAGAATCCTACACTAAGGCACTGTACATGCACATCCACTCGTGCATGAATCGTGCCATCCCAAATAGAACCAAGATGCTCTTCTCCAAAAAAAGGAAGCCAATCTGGTGGTCCTCTGCTATAAACAAACTATACAACAGTAGGAAGAAACTGTTGCAAAAAAGAGGAAAATCCCAGGATGCAAAAAAATCCCTCACCGGCCTCAGTAAAAAGCTGAGATCCCTCATAAAATCCTCAAAAGCTAGTTACGAAAATAAAATTGTCAAAGATTCCAAAGACAACCATAAGGCATTCTATAGTTATGTCAAAAATCTAAATGGCAATGCTCAGATCTGCTCTGAGTTACAACAGAATGGCATTAAATATACTGATCCCAAGGATATTGCCAATATCCTAGCAGATCGATTTTGTGCCAACTTCACCCCACCCTCACCCCCTAAAGGGCCCATCTCAATACGAAAAGATTGCCAAATTCTGATAATCATGGCCACACAGGTAGAAACCGCACTCTCCAAAGCTAAGAATACAGCATCCATGGGACCAGATGACATCCCAGGCTGTGTACTACATGAACTACAAAATGAACTGGCACCTCACCTAAGTGTCATATTTAATCATAGCCTCACCTCAGGCTTTGTGCCCACTGAGTGGCGCACAGCTACAGTTATCCCGCTCCACAAGGGAGGATCCACCTTGGATCCCGCTAACTACCGTCCCATCAGTCTGACAAGCCTGATTTGCAAGGGCATGGAACGCATTATCATGGAACTTATAAACAAAGACATTGGCAACCTTCAAACACTAGACCCCACCTAGTTTGGGCTTGTGAAGGGCCGATCTTGTCTCCTGAATCTGATTGACTTCTTTGAATCAGTCTCCAGAGCTGTGGATGAGGGTAAGGCAGTCCATACAGCCTATCTGGACCTCGCCAAGGCCTTTGACACCATCCCCCACTCTGGAATCATAGATAAACTTACTAAGCTGGGCAAAAATCCCTACGTCACTCGATGGGTTGCTAACTGGCTTACTGACAGAACCCAGACAGTAAAAGTAGCCGACTCCAAATCCAGCTCCAGACAAGTGACAAGTGGAGTACCTCAGGGTTCAGTCCTGGGACCACTCTTGTTTGGCATCTACTTCTCTGAAGTACAGGCCAACACTAAGGGACTCTGGCTAACAAAGTTTGCAGATGACTGCAAACTGGGAGCCATTATTGAATCCCCAGATGATGTGAATATTCTACAAAAGGGCCTTACAGAAACAGATGCCTGGTGCCAGAGCCATGGGCTCAAGCTTAATGCCAAGAAATGTATAGTTATCCCCTTTGGAAAAAAACATGTACCCATGAATTACCACATAGGTGGCAGGACACTAAACATCCAAAGTGTGATGAGAGGCTTAGGGACACAAGTGGACAGTGGTCTCACTTTCGATAACCACATTGCCACAACAGTCAGGAAATCCTTTTATGTGGCACACCTCATCACTAAGGGCTTTTCATCCAGAAAAAAGGAGGTCATTGTCCCACTGTACTCATCCCTCATTAGACCCATTATAGAGTATAATGCCCCGTTTGGTATGTACCTCACAAGACATCTGCAACAGCTTGAAAGGCCACAGAAATACCTCACTAAAAGAATCACAGGCCTAAAGCAGATGCCATATACTGACCATCTAAAAAAACTCCAGCTATACTCTGTGGCATATTGTCTACTCAGGGGCGATCTCTGCTTAACATACAAGGCCATGTCAGACCATGAGCTGTTGGACATGCTCCACTTAAAGAAATCCCAATCCCTCAGAGGCACATGCTCCAGGGATCTAAACCTTGTCATCACAATGAACAAAACATGCTGGAGGGATAGGTTCCTGACCCAGAGACTCCCCATACTCTGGAATAGACTACCCATACATATCAAGCAGAGCGCCTCTTTGGCCCTCTTCAAAAGGAACCTTGATGATTGGATGGGAGATAGGAAATGCTCCCCGGGGATCATGTCAGTCGCCCTGCTAGACAGGGGCCTGGAGAAGTAACTATTGTGGGAAGAAATATCCAGGGAATTGTTATGGCTAGGCTTGTATAGGCCCTAGGGCCGATAGCCTAGTACCAACCTATGAACCTATGAACCTATATGTTATACTTCATCACAGAACTTGTTTCCTATTCCTAGAGTACAAGACATACATCTCTAACAGTAGACTTCTAACTAGTTTATATGTATACAAATACACTTATATACATACACACACACACACACACGTCTGTGCACACACATGCAGTCACACAATCACCCATATGGGCAGACATATTATAAAAAGAGAATAATCAGCAGGAGAAGTTTTTACTAAGTGATCACTTAAGTACTGCCAAAATCATGTAGCTAATGCTTATTTTCCATAACTTTGTCATCTCTGTATTTAAAAATGTTCTACTCAAAGGCTGCTTGTCACCTTCTGGTAGATTACTTTATTCTGAAAAATACTCAGATAGAACAATTTTCTTCTTTGCATGCTAAAGCAAGTTGCCTTTTGCCCGGTAATGCCAGCATGCTTGATTCTTCTCAGCGCTGTATGTGAAAATAAAAATTAATCACTAAAGGTGTTTTAAGTCACAGTTAAATCTGCACTCAACCTTCTACAGATGAGTACAAACCCACTGATTGAAGTCTGTTATGCATTTGTTTCTAGGCTTGACAGATATCAGCCCTATATATATTTTAAAGGGAAATCCCTCATCATTACTGATACCTAAACTGGATCTGTGGTTGGAGCTCACTAATCAATCCGCTGCATTTTATATTGCTGTAGCTGCATGGCACATGGATCCTTTACTCACAGATTTTCTACTTACACTGTGAGGTATTGTTCATTTTTGCATCATGCTGTCTCAGCACCTTGTGAAAAGTGGGCACATGATCAGAAATATTTGAAATCACCCCGAGCTTCAGGCAATCACTCTCTTTTTTCCAGCTCCAAATCTGTCGTCCTATCACAAATGTGCTTCCATAGTTTTCAAAGTTGGAATATAGTATGATATCAAATCAGAAGTTAGGTTTAGGTGGCAGAAAACTGCTCAATCTCCTTGTGAACCTTGACAATAAAAAAAAAATCACACTGGATTAATTCTGAATCATCAGTCTACACCACTTTTCCATTTGTTGTTTTTTTTTCATCTTTGTTTCTCACAGGATGTTCCTTCCATCATTTCAAAATATACTCACAAACAAAGGAAACTAGTTATTGTAGGATATAAATCCTTATCACTGTGTGATACAGTGGTATGGGATGCATATCACACTGCAATATAAATAATGCTTTCTTCCTCTTCTGCAGGCTGTGTTCTGTTTTCTGAAACCCATGGTCAGGACTACTATTTTTAATGCTTACAGGTTTCAGACATATAAGATCATAGTCACAGGTCTTGTACACTGAAACATAACCTGATCCCTCATGGACAGTTGAAGTGACACCCCTGGTAGTAATGAAATTTTCTCAGTCTTTCATCTGGGAAAGTACATCATTTTCAAAACTAAATGTCCTTGCTCTCACAGTGTGTGCTTTTTATCAGGATTCTGATGAAAGCCAGCGTGCAATACATTTGAGAAATAACACAGCAGAGCTGCGGAAACATTCACTTTCACTTCATTGAATAATGTCATTACATTATGTGAGAAATATTAAAGTAGCATATTGTTTTATGCATTTATGCCATTTCTTCTGAAGGACAGAACTATAATTGTTAAGGATAGAATTAAAAAGCAGAATTTTTTACCCACGAGTGGCTCAGTTTATTACACCTTACATACAAACATCACTACTTCAAAATATATTTAGACTGTAATTTTTACAAAGCTGACCAGCGTACTGTAATATTACAAGTACAATGCCATAATTTGAAACAAAGTGGACCTATATTAGGAATAAAAAAAATAATTTGATTTATATGCATTTATCTAGTTATTTACTAGGGAGGTGAAATTGACTAGTGGGGTCCATTTTCAATCCCAAACATCAAAAAGATATACCAATAAATAAAGATCTAGTAAGTACAAATATCACAATAGTGAACAAAAAACATAAGTAGTGTATTATAGTAATATATAAATAGGTACTGAGATTACAACAAACAATAATGTATAGTGAAAATGTTCTGTCTGTGCTGGTACTGCACTTACCAAGTAACATCCACCATTATCACGATAGTTGCTGCATGTTAGTTATTAAGTGGGTGACCTCAAATTATCTTACTGGCTTTCACCTCACTGCTGACAGAATTAATTGCAAAAATTCACACTTTCCAATTTAACTCCATGAACAGCTATGAGCAAAAGATTCATGTGACCATGCGACTGTGATCATATGAAACTGCCACAGTGCTCCTGTATTCCTTCACTGCCCTTAACTTGCGTGATACATACAACCTGCATAATTTATACACAAAAGACCATTTTGCATAACCGTTAAGTGGGCAATAAAATGGACCCAACAATGAACCCTAAGCTTCTCATTTTTGCTTCAGTAACTGTGGCCCTAAACAATTCTTTATTTTCCTTTACTTTTACTGTCTTTGCCTCAACCTCCAAATCACTTTATTATAAAACAGTCAATACCTGTGTTTTCTAAGTCATTAATCAGTCCCACATAATTCCAGTACCTAAAACATATCATTCATTTGGACTGCAGGATATATTTGCATATATGCTCATATATACCTCATATATATATATATATATATATATATATATATATATATATATATGGGTTCCCTTCAGAATCTCAAATTCCTGAGAACCCAAATGTCATATGGTCGAGACCATATGACTGAGTTTTCAGATGCTCGAAAATTCTGAACGGAGATCTGCATACAGAGAGGAATGGGAGATTTCCCTTTTCCTCACTGTAGTGTGATCTCACAGTTGGTATATCTAAGTAGCGGGGGTGTGGGGGTGAAGGGATACTTGCCCCCCTGCAGAAACATTTTATTTTTTTTTATTTATTTATTTTTTTGATTAATTTCAGAATTTTGAGCTTCTGAAAACTCGATCATATGTTCTCGAACATACGAGATTTGGGTTTTCAGGCATTTGAGATTCTGAAGTGAATCTATCTATCTATCTATCTATCTATATATATATATATATATATATATATATAAAGAGAGAGAGAGAGATGCAGTTATAGATAAGGATATATATGTATGTTTGAACATATTTAAAAACATAAACAGACATAGCATACTAACAGGTACTCAACATTTTTTCAGAAATTGGCACAGTACTCAGACTGATATTTTTATTTATCCTTTGTTGACTGGATTAGTCTCACTAAACTAGCAGCCACTTTCAGGAGATACACAAGATGGCATTTATTCTAACCGGGCATCAGGAAACTTCCCCTCCTCTTTTCTGAAGGTGCCAAGAGATCTTTTCCATCCACCTGACCTATCACCATCTCAAACAGATGAGACCTCTGGTTAAAGTCTCATCTGAAGGATGGAACTCATATAGGTGTGCATCCCCCCTTAAGCTGCAATGCAGCCTCAGCAATTGACATTCCTAGTCTCGGGATTGATCCCCACAGCTGTTTGCACCAAAGGCAAGTGTGCTAACTGCTGTACCATTGACACTGACTCAATATTTATAAAGTCAAAGAAAAAATCCTACAGATATGGAAAATTAACTTAAGAACTATTTCTCATTTACCCTACTAGAGTCTTCAAGTGTGTAAACCATTATAAACTACTAGACAAGTTGTATTTCTTCTCATTTAGTCAACATAGCATCTCTGGGTTTACAAATTATCTTAATGACTTAATTTTTCAAATAGAATCAGGACAACATCCTGCAGATGCTGCTACTTTTACGCCCCGTCCTTTTCTTCTACTATATAAATGATCTCTTCACTACCAAAATACCTCCATACAATACAACATTATAATCCAACGACATTGTAAAATACAAAGGAAGGTTGATCTTTACTACTAAAAGATGTCTACAACAATGATTACTCCAGCCTTTGTCAATGACTGATATGTAATAAACTTGCAATTCAATGCCTCCAAAACAGACTCCTTGGTAAAAGCAACCAGTAAAGGCTTTCCAAAAACAGAAAACACTATTACATATGAATCAGGATTATGCTGCTGTACCAATGGTACTTCAATATGAACACCAATGCCTGACCATTGACAGCACACTCAACTACAAAATACATATGGGTATTATTATTACCGCAAAAGTAAACAACCAGCTTAAAGCCACATATTTTATTTCCAACAGTCTTACCCCACAAGCAAGGCATGCACTTATTATCAAGGCTCTTTCACCTAGATTTAAAGATTCATAGATTAGTACTAAGCTAACTGCCCTAGTGGGCCATTTTAAGCCTAGCCATATACCCCAAATGAGAATAAAACACTGCACTTTGTTTTTGTAAGATAAGCACCTTAACTGTTATGCCAACCTCCCTCCCTGGCACCCTACATGTTTCCTAGCCACACCTCCCTTTTGGCGCAAAACAAAAACACAGTCTTATCCAGTGTATCCACTGATCTATTCATTCACACTCCAGAAATGAACACTAGTGTTCTCTTAGTTACCACCCATACCATACCACTCTTGTCCATTCTCAACTTTAGTCTGTAACAGAAACTGCCCATCCTTAGTAAACAAGTTAAATGTCAGATTTCCTCCTTGCAGAATCAGTGATAATGCTGCAAACACTGCATCCTTCCAAAGATTGGCATTTGAGATGGCCATGAGAAGAATGTCCAGTTGTATCTGCCAACTACAGTCATCTTCCAGCCAAAGTCAGGCCAAAGAAATTCAGAATGCCTAGAAGTTAATTTCATAAATTACTACAAATGCAATCATTTCAAGG
This sequence comes from Protopterus annectens, assembly GCF_019279795.1. Taxonomy (NCBI): domain Eukaryota; kingdom Metazoa; phylum Chordata; order Ceratodontiformes; family Protopteridae; genus Protopterus; species Protopterus annectens. Next base: position 1,932,755,550 of record NC_056725.1, on the reverse strand, counting down.
ACACAGGGCAAACTACTACATTTTAATTATTTTTCTAATAAGCCTTAGTACTCTGAATTCTATTTACTTTTGGAAACCAGTGCTCTTTGTTACATTCTCATGTCCTTTTCTTTGTGTTTTCTCACTGCTTTTTTATTTTTAGCTATTGGTTAGGCAGATAAATCCACAGATAAAGTGTCCCTTTTTAGGGGTGACCCAGGAGTTAAGTGACTTGGTCAGTGTTATACAGCAGGCAAATTAAATTAGAAGAAAACAAACCCTGTACCCTTGACTACAGAATGCAGCTCATTAACAGCTCATAGCATTAATCCACTGCACTAACTTCTAGATGTGTCCTTTTTCATCATCCTATATTCCAAAAAAAAAAAAAAAAAAAAAAGAAAATACACAAAATACACTGAATACTAACAGAATTTCACTATATACAATTAGTCTTATCGCAAATGTTCTAGCAGAAATGTTAGTACATTTTCTTATTACTACGCTACTATGTTAAAACTACATAGTTGTTAGAAATGTTGAGTGGTTTTCATAGTCATTGAGTTTAGGCATAATGACAGTCGGTGCTGGTTGTACCTAAGTGCAACCTCTGCACGTGTCATAGATGCCAGCTGCGCTAACATGATGTAACTTTCAATGGACATATGCAAATGAGGGAATAATGAGATTAAAATGAGAAATGTTGCTGAACTTCTTATGCTAATTAGCCCTTTCCCTCCTGTCATTTTTGATGTGTTTCCATACTGTGTGCAGAAATGTTATAAAAGGTGAACATGTACCTTTTCTATCTACTTTGCATTTGGCAGAGATGCTTGTTCTTGCAACTAGCCAAGCTATTTTTCAGTGTGAGCTGCTTGTCAAAGCTGAGCCAAAATACTTGCACCTACAGTAGTAGTGTTTTCCAGGCAAGACACAAACAGTAACCTATATAACTTTGATAAACAAGGCATTCTTAATAGAGTTAGGGTGGACAGGGATATTATAAGGGCTTTAAGGAGTATGTATGATCCATAGATAGGAAATGGGCCTTCAGTATCGTGGATACAAAGGTATGGTATGTTTAGCCCTCACTATACTAGCCATGGAGACCTTCCAGAGACAGACTGGTAGCACACTGGGTATATCTCAGCCTTCTCCCTCAAAGATACTTCACCAATTCCTGGACATACATTTGGTATGTGTGGATCAGTATATTTACTTGCTAGTGTCAGCACAGAACCAAGCCAGTACCATGCATGCTTATTACAGGATGGCATATTTCCTGAGGTGCTTGGTGTGATAGATTGCGCCCATGTTTCCATTAGGGCCCCATCAAGACCATGGGGTGAGCAGTACCAAAATAGGAAGGGCTACTGTTCTATCAACTGCCAACTAGTGCAGGACATATGAGAATGCATCACCAACACATCAGCCCAGCATCCTGGCAGTGCCCATGATTCCCATATCTGGCACACAAACTCACTCTGCAACCTCTTCCTGCAATGTAGGATTCCCCATTGTTGCCTTATTTGTAAGTGAAAATTTTAATTATAATTATGTAATTATTTATACTTTGGAAAATACATTGCTTAGTACAAAACCACCTTTCCCTTATTTTGTATTTTCTTTTCTTTTCTTGTGTTTTCCAGGTGATGCAGACTATCCACTTGAGTTGTGGTAATGACTGGTGCAGGGAACACAGTCTTGTTAAAGACACAGATTGCATCGAGTGGGTGTCTGGCCTGCTGATAGCCTGTTTCAGTTTCTTGGATGAGTCTGGGGAATGCCCTTTGGTATGACCTTGCTACTGCATGTAGAATATTTACTTCATGTTTCATTCTGCACAACATGATCAATGTGCCATTTGGATGGAGAACTACCCCATAATGGCACTGCAGGTCCCAGTATAGGTCCTTCCATTACAAATGATAGTGTTGGTTGCCAGCTGGTTACAGTAGTTATGGATCCAATATGGCAGGCTCATGCACAACATATAGCAGTGCAGCAGAGAGACAGGCTGCATCTAGTCCAGAACTATGGGTCATAGCATTTAGGTTAGTGTTACCATGCTGTGTGGTACATGGTCTACTGTCATTGTACAGCATACATTCCCTCTTATATTTAAATACTTTTTAAATATAGGCACTCATATTGGTTTATATACATTTTCTGTTTATTGTTAACATATAATAAGACTCATGACTGTTCACTGAGATCTTTGCAGTGAATGGAACAAGCAGCATGTAAGGAATATGTTCATTTTGTACTTCATTGCTGCATGCATGTTGTTTAGGGACTGCAGTGAAATATGTACTAGCTCTGCTGAAATGTTTATCACCTGATAATTGCTATTGCACTTCTTGCCTGAGTATCTTGAAGAACTTATATGTTTTTAACTATGTACTGCTGCGTTATTCCACAATGCAGTTTTCATGAGGTGTGACTATCCACAAGAAGACAAGTTGCATAACATTTTGTTTTTGTATGTTCTAATGTTTCTGCACTTTTTTCTCATAAATTGGAGATAATGTCCTGTTATCTATTCAGGTACTCCAGATCAGATTAATTATATCATAGACATCAACCCTTATGTCTTCAGAAATAATTTGTGCAGCACTGAGGGTGATGTGGCAACAGTGTTAATGTTGCTGGCAGGGTTAGTGCTTTCTCATGTAATCATTTTTTTCCACTGAGTGTTAGGCTCATAATAACTGTTCTGTATCTGACTGTGCTGCTCTCTCACTCCATTTTCATTTTTAAGTTATATTTCCTGTAACTGTAAACAATAGCATTAGTTAACTAAAACTGCTGAATAAGACCTTAAAAGTGGTCTACATTACAGTCTCCAGATTACCCACCTCCCTTTTTATTTATTCATTCATTAATTTCTTTATTTATGTTATAAGCATTAGCAATACACTAGTGAAATACCTGCTGCTAAATAGGCCATATGTCCTGTGGGACCCATGAAGATGCAGTTGTCATCAGAGCTGAAATTGTCTTTTCTCTGTCTGTATACCTGCTGTTGCATCATTTATTCACCTGTAGCAACATAAAAGAGTGCCCAAAGAGGAAACTTGATTTACATCAGTGAAACCCATTCATTACCCCTGCAGAAAAGCACTGATAGCAGCCTCCAAAATAAATGTATTACTGCATATTTACAGTCCAAACACATAATTCTTTTTCCAAACCATGCCTGCAGCAACATAAAAAAATGAAACATACATTCAAGGCAAAAGCATCCCATCGTTAACCCAAGGAATGATACAATAACTAATAATTTCATTGAGGTATCCTGACAGCAAATAACATTCATATTAGTAAAGTAAAACAAACCTCAATGTCTTGTTAACCTTGTCCACCAGTGACCTGTACATCATCAGCAAATGAAATAAGTTTTGTAAGCATCTATCATTTCCAGTATCAGTATATATTTATCCAAACTAGAGTTACGCAGTAAAAAAATGTTTAATTACCTTTCCCCTTACATTTCCTGTAGACATTACACTGCTTTTTATGCACATATAATAAATGACACTTCAATTCACTTCTCGTTTCATTACCACCCCTGTTATTGACATCTACATACATAAACTGCATTTAGCATTCATTTCATGATAACAAATAAAAAATTCTTGTAAGTAAATTTTTCATTAATTTGAATTTGCATAGTTTGCTAATAATTTGTAAGTGTAAAGTTGTTCATATCTTTCTTTAAAAAGTTCTCTCTTTCCCAGAGTAGCTGCTGCTGAACTCAGCTGAACACAATTAAATACTGTAGGATGGCATTACAGTTACTGACAGAAATTCAGATTCTTTTACACTTTTCTTATGCAAATAAAGCTCAGCCCAGCTGACCTCTGGAAATTACAGTTATACTTGTTGGTTATCTGGTCTCATAGGCATCGACAGAGTTCAAGTGGTCATGGACATGCTGTGCTGAGTGGTGCTGGCTGCAGGACTGAGCAGCTGCACATAGGTCTCCATTAAATATAAGTATTTAAAAAGAAATCTGGACTAAATTATCATTTAGGCTGGAGTTTATTGAAGCCTAAGCCAGAGCAATCCAACAAAGCAGGCCACACCTTATCACTTCTTGTCACTTAATTTGGCTAAAGCCATATAACACCAATTATATGTATTATTAATGCATTTCACTTACAGCATAGAATTATGAATGGAGCACTTCAATCAATTCTTGAAAACTCATGCTGCCTTGAATTAGTAATACATAACCATAATGACTTTGTGGAATTCAGGTCAAACTGTTACTCTACTTAGCCAAATACATGCATAAGCACATGTGAACTTAATGGATTGTTAATTGATTCCCTTTGTTATATCAAAATAAGCTATATATATGCATTTACAAAAACAGAAAATAGACCTCCATGTGACTGCTTCAATGCAGTTAGTTAACTACCCTTGACAATACTATCATATTCATGCATAATACCCCTATATTTGGATACATGAGTTGGATATGGTGATGTCACACCTTGGACGGGCTTGGTTCTCATTCTCAGAACCACTGTCCTGCACTTACAATCATCACTCTGATTCTGGCACTTCTAATGGTGGCAGAACCAGTGAAGCCAAGAGGTTGATCTCCAAGCTGGTCAGAAAATAGATTACTGTATACCTCTTGCAGGAGTCATACCTGCAGAAATTTGAAAGTGCAGTGGCCAGCACTAAGTGGAAGAAAATTCACATTTGGGATCTAGTAGAGGATGTGATGGAGTGGGCAGTGGAGAGACACCTTCTGCCCATTCAGGTCCTCCTTCAGTTAAAGAAAGATTTGCTGCCTGGGTTGGCTCTGACTACTGAACCACCATAGCCCTCTGCCACTTGACAGTGGAGTCTTCCAATGCAGAACCATCAGGCAATGAAAATGTTTGAAGTTCTGTGGACTGAGGTAGGCCTGGCTTCAACTCCTTTTCACCTTCCTCATTCCCTAATCCTCTCTCCTGCACCCTCTACCCTACTTCCTTCAAAAAATTCCCTGTTATATATTAACAAATTCAGAACTAAGGGTAGTTCATCCCCCACAAAACCTATAGAAAGCCCTCCTAACCCATGCCATTAAGCATAACTCTCTTGATGTGTTCCTTCTGTGGGCCCATTATTATGTCTCTGTATTTTCCAACTTTCCTATCTTCCCCTTTCACACCTTTCAAAGGAGCAGAGTGTCCACATAAGATCACCCTTAGAGGTGATGCAGAAAACTCCTTTATATTTTTTAAAATTCATTCTATATAGATGCACTAAGCACCATATGCTTTAACTGCCTACCATTAGTTCAAGTGGGTGTATGCATATCAGAGGTCATTACAACTTCCAAAAAAATCTGAAGTCAGTTAGAACATTGCACATTAGCATTTTAATTCCCATAAAATTAAATCATTATATTTCCCATTTTAAGCAGTTTTAAAAAGCGGAAGTTTCCTTGCACAGGTGTTTGCATTTCTGTAGTCATTGCAAATAACCTGCTCTCAGTATAATTGCATTCAGGCATGGCAAAGTGACTTGCAGATACCCACTGCATGACTGTGAATACTACTCAATGAATTAACTAGTCTTTGTGTATGCATGTGTAATGATATTTTTGCATATAATATGGTTTAATCTATCTAAATACAAATGTATACAGTATTGCAATTTGCTTGCTACCTGGATCATTGTTGAAAAACACCCAGTCAAAAAAGACAAATAAACAAACAATAAACAAACAAATAAAGTAATCACATAAATAGATAAATAAATAAATAGTACTAGTAAAGAAATCTCTTTTGTGAGCATGTTGTTTCCAATACTGAGCTTTTCCTGTTTCCAAATTCTTGAGATTATTAATTTCTCCATGATTTTACCAATTCCACTAAGCAGACAAGTTCATAGTTCTTTATAAAATCCTGTTCCCCCTTTCACTTACAACTCCATACCTTGTATTCAGTTTTTCAGCTCTGCTGTAATTTTTCAAACAGTTTTGTAAGAAAATAACGTGGGTGCTATTTATTATCATAAATCTTCAGTTGCAAATTGACTACTCGATATTCTCCTGGAGTTTTATGAAAACTTAAATCTTCAATGCTTTCAAAATGTCTTGCATTCACAGGGCACTATGTACTTCTACTTTCCACGCTCCCCTCTGTAGTTCTCACTGAGCTCTTTCACATACCATTAACTTCTATTCTCTGTTCCATGTCCTATTGACTGTCTAGCCACAGGCATAGCGTTGCTATCCACCAGATAATCTATGATGTAGTATGTCTCCAAAATGACTATCACTGGTACCACTCAGTAGAGGGATGTAGAATCAGAGCAACAGGAACTAGCATAGACAAAACTTTGACCTGTTTTGAGCACAGAGCAGTTCTTCTTTCAGGTAACCCATCTGCATGTTAAATAACCATTAGAAGGTCTATAATCTGATGCATCTCACAAATGTAGGTTCCCTTTTGAAAGACTAAAATCAGACTCATTCTCCTTTTATTTGTTAATGGTTTTCTACATAAGTTTGGTTAAATGGTGATTGAAAGAATGTTATAGCAAGTTACTCTAGTACTTAAATTCTGCATAGACACTCTTTATCTCTCTCTCTCTCTCTGTATATATATATATATATATATATATATTTGTGTGTGTGTGATAATATATATATATATATATATATATATATATATATATATATATATATATATATATATATATATATATATATATATATATTTATAACTGGCATATATATATATATATATATATATATATATATATGTGCATAAAAATATGTGTGTGTGTGTGTGTGTGTGTGTGTGTGTGTGTGTGTGTGTGTGTGTGTGTGTGTGTGTGCAATATACACTATGCAAGAAGGTGGTGGGGAGAGAATAAGTTTCATCCTGAGTGGCAAAGTCATGAGTCATGAACTGAGTTCCCTACCCATGCAGTAATGTATAACATACATATATCACATCTGACACACATATAGTTATTTTATCCATATAATTCTGCCTTTTTTTGGAATATATTAACATTTATTTGCAGATTTAGATCATTTTTTCAGCATCATATATGGTCCAACTGTATTCCTGCTGGTGAATAGTCAGAAAAATATTTGTAAATGCTTTGCGTTATTATTTATTCTTTTTGATTTCACACAGTCTTGAGTAAATCTGTGTGCTTTACATCTTTCTATGCCCATAGATTTTCACTGAGGCAAGATGCTGTTGACATTGGACTGATAACATTAGGTGGAAACTTCATCGTTGATGCCAGTGATGTTGGTGTTCAACATGAAAAGCAGTACTAGCACTATGGGGGAAGTTGATGCCATCTGTAATGTGAGGACACATATTAAACTAGGGATGGCTGAGACACAAGGGATAATTGCTGTAGATATTCCAGATCATAGCGTTGACAGTGGTGGCCTGCCCAATCATATGATCTCTGTGATGATGCCATAACATCTCCCAACACTGCTTTGGCCCTTGCTTCATGCAGTTTTTGTGACGATAGTTTATCATTTACAGCCTCAGCATGGATAGATGAAAAACCTACACATTATCAATGACTGGTTCCTATAATGTGAAAGTGTGTGTGTGTGTGTGTGTGTGTGTGTGTGTGTGTGTGTGTGTGTGTGTGTGTGTGTGTGTGTGTGTGTGTGTGTGTGTGTGTGTGTGTGTGTGTGTGTGTGTGTGCATTTGTGTGTGTGTGAATGACCATGCGTGCATACCTATTGGGCCTGTGCAGGCTCATGTGTGTATAAATTTTGTGTCTTTGTGCATATGTGTATGCATGCATGTGTGTGAGTGTGATGTTTGAGTGTGTCTGTTCTTGTGTCTGTTCTTGTGTATGTCTGCCTGTCAGTATGTGCGTGCGCATGTGTGTGTGTGCATGCATGTGTGTGTTTGTCTGTCTGTCTGGAGTTGCTTAGGATCATCATGTTCCCCCTTCCAGGTGGGCAAGAGTTCACACACACACTCACACACACACACACTCACACACACACACACACACACACACACACACACACACACACACACACACACACACACACACACACACACATGCAGCAGTACAACTGTCTTAATGATATGTTTTAGGTGCAAGCTATTACATTTCAATGAGCACCATGTTGTACATTGGAACCAGTTTCAAAAACTGGTGTGCAGCTACTGTTGGAGTACTTTTTAATACTCAACAGCACCCCAGCAGGCCATATCTGCACAACAGTGAGTACAGTTCAGATGATGTCAGGTATGGGGATAAGATTCTCCCATGCAACATTGCATGAAAGTCCAAAATTATGCTGTAGGTTCATAAGTTCATAGTTTCATAGGTGTTTACTAGGCTATCGACCACAAGGGCCTTTTTAAGCCTAGCCATGCATCCCAAATCTCTGACAAATTCTGATACCCTTGATAAGTGTAAGCATGGGCCTGTAGAAATGAAAAGAGATATGCCTATTACAAATTTCTCTCCACCCAAGTGATTCCATACCACATAATTTGGCCTTGTGCTACAGCAGGTACTACTCTGCTTTGCCTATGGATGCAGGCTTCTATAAACACTCTTTGGCATTCTCATTCTTCCCTCAAGTGAAATAATGGAATTCAGGTGTCAGATACACTACTTACAGGTACTGCTAGATGTCTTGTTCACCATAGAGGTACCTGCAATAAAGAATGCTGTCCTTTCTAAGACTATGGATGAGATTGTTTTTCAATAACATGAAAAGCATATTACTGTCTACCCTCCATGTTTCCTATCCACAGCTACATAAATATAGTACTTACACAAGAATTTTATGGTTTTAAGTGTGCAGTTTCTCGGCTTAAAAAACTAGAAGGGCAACCAATATCTGACCCTGAAATGCAAAAGTTAATTTATTTTTGATGACATTTCCTGAAATAAATTCATAATCTGACTATCAAACAACTGGACAGCTTCTAATATAGAACAGTGTAACCCTCTTGCTTGAATTGTAAATTCTTAAAGCTGCCCATTTCATTTAAAGTAATAGAACAACACAAAACAAGTTTGTTTGCAGAGAGACAAGTCACTGCATTATTACCCACAGAGGGAGCAAATCCCTTAAAATTATATATACATTAACTCTTTTTTTCATTTCTCCAAGTATTTTGGGTTTCTAATACCATGACAGGAGTGGACCCCATTCCTAAGTCAAAGTATGATTAAAATTCATGAAATTAGCATTGTTTCAATATTTGATGTTAGTCAGACGTGCTCTTCGCAGCACCTGCAATGTCCCCAGTAGTGACTTCTTCTGAAGTTCATATGGTGCTACATGTATCGGTAACATATCTAAGTATGACTGTAAATGATTTTTTACAAGGCTGGTTGCCCCTACTACCATAAGAACCAGCTATCTCCTAACATCACATGCTCCACCACTGCCACCACCAATAATTCCCTTCTATTTAATTGTCAACCAGTTCCCACATCCCTTGTCTGTAAACTTATTCAGAAACTTAAACCCACCACACTCTCTGGAGATCAACTACCTGCAGAATAACTGCAGAAATCAGCTAAAGTCATAGCTTACCCCATATCCATCCTCATTAATAGAAGTATTTCTGAAAGATCCAACCCATCCATCTGGAAAGTCTCCCACATTATCCCCCTGCATAAAGGTGGTACTTCCAAGGACTTTTCCAACTACAGGCCCATAGCCATATTATCCCCTGTGGCAAAGTTAATGGAGAAATGCATTCACATGCAACTTTTAACCCACCTACTTGAAAAAAATCTACTAGCCAACTGTCAACATGGCTTTAGACCATTTCATAGTACCACCTCTGCTCTCTTATCCTTTTATGACCACATTAATAGAAATTGAAATAATGACAGTTGAAAATTGGCTTCTGCATAGATGTCTTATCTTAAACCCAAAAAACCCAAAAATACTATTATTCACCCCCACCCGTAGAACCTCCCCACTTAACTTTACTGTAACCTCTAGTAATGGAACTATTATATCTTCTGATCCTACCACTACTACTTGGGGTTCTAATTGATAATAACCTCTCTTATGAGCCTCACATCAATAACACTATAAAAACAGTTAATAAGAAATAAGGTTCCCTCTACAGGATCAAACCTTTTCTAACTCCACTAGACAGGATTACCATTGCCTGCACCCACCTTATCGCTACTCTGCTTTATGCCTCTCCTATCTATACCAAATTATGTAAAAGTACTCTGAACAAACTGTTTACCTCTTACAACAATATTGCCAGATTTGCTGCCAGGTCCTCCTATAGAACTCATCATTGTATCAATCTGAATCAACTAGGCTGGCTAGAATTGTCAAATCTAATACTCTTCAATCAAGTAATAGTAGCCCACAAGATCCTGTATCAACCAGAAAACACACCTATACTCAATTCCCTAGTCACGCCCTATAATAATCTCAAAAACCTACGGTCATCTAACAAACTACTAGTACAAATATCTAAATATAATAACTCAGCTGGTGACACTCTGTTCTCTAATACAGTGGGTAAAACCTGGAACAGTCTCCCCAATCACCTAACCTCCCTATCCTCAGCTAACCTATTTTAAAGCAAACTTAAACCCTACCTTAAATCACACTGGCTATGCCCCTGTGCTAACCCAGATTAAATAACTAACCCTTCCCATAATACCTTGCTTCTTATCGCATTATCTTATTTAGGGCATGCGCCTATGTATATATTGTTGACTTTATTAACTATAACCAGTCTACTCTTTGGACCTTATGTGTAATTTTACAGCATGAGTGTGTCCATGAACTTATTCCCATGAATATTCACTAACATTTCATTTTGACATTTTTTTGTGCGACTTTCTAATTAATAGTTCCAATGTCTTTGTAAATATCATTGCCTTTATGTACTTTTTTTTTTTTTAAACTTGTGGAGCTTTTCTCACCGGGCCTCCACTGAAAATGGACATATATCCAGTTGGACTAGCCCGGTCAACAAATGTAAAATAAATTGTTGTTGCGACTTTTGGCTTTTCCCGGTTAGGGGTCGTCACAGTGGAACTCCGGTCTGCTTTTACGTGCTGAGTTGCCAGCCCTGACGCATAACCTTCAACAAAGGTACGCCCATTCATGCATGTCTCCATGCAGAAGACGCTCTAGCTGAGAATAGAACCGGACAGCATCTTACTGTGAGGCGACAATGCTACCGCAGCACCACCACCGCAGTCAACAAATGTATAATAAATAAAAAAAAAAAAATAAAACTGTCTGGGCATCCCTCCACATTGCCTTCATTTTTGCCTACAAATCTTGATATTTTATGACTTTGTGTCTCTCTGTAAGTAAGAGTCACTGGGTTTAGCAATTTCAACGATCATTGCTACTTTTGTCTTGTTTTCATAGACTACTATATCTGCTTTTCTTGCAGCTATTTTTTGAATTGCTGGTAATAGGTGATCCCATGTGATATAAACTTCATCATTTTCTATAATGCTTTGTGGGTCATGTTTCCAATGTTTTTTCAGCTGCTTCAATATTATAATGTTCGCACAATCCCCAGTGCAACAATCTTGCCACATTATTATGCCTTTCAGTATACAGTCCTTCTGCCATTAGTATATCACAACCAGCAACAAGATATGTGACTGTTTTCAATTCTGTTTTACAAAACCTATATTTGTCTGTTTCTCCCACATATTCAATGGACTTTGTAAACCAATGTATACATAGTCCACTATCTTGGGCCACCAATATTAACTTTTTGTCTTTTGGTTTAAATTCACCTCTCCTTAACCATACTTGCATTTGATCCTGATCAACATGAGGTTCTTCCAAGAGTTTTCTAGACTTGCAACTATTTTATACATTTTACACATTTCTTTTCTTCTCATCTGATCCTTCACCTTAGATTCTTCTTCTGTTTTTGGCATAGTCATTTGCTGCCTGATTTTTATCTACTTCTGGCTTGTTTTCCAGTCCCATTTGACACTGATATGCTTCTGCTAAACTAAGCAGGGAAGTCATCTTAGATGTTTTCTCCTCATGTTTTAAAACTTTAACTAGTTTTGGGTCTTGTGAGGTCAGCAGATATGTATGCAGTCTTACGATTGCAGATCTATACATGTAAACAGTTTCGAGAAGGCCCATACCTCCTTCAGAATGGGGAATATATCATCTTGGTATACACTAATTTTTATAAATCATTTGATAAGCATGAAGCATCCTACTTGTTTTCCTGTGCAGCTGAGCCAACACATTTTGGGGCCAGTCAATCACTCCAAACTGTAAGTTAGGACAGGAACAGCAAAGTGTTTTATAGCTTGGACATTGTTTCTAGATGTCAACTCTGTTTACAATATTAATTTTAGTCTTCTAAAATATTTCTTACTAAGTCTTATTCACATTTGTTCATGATGTATTGTTGATCCTTCATCGATTTCAAAATATTTATGCACTCCCTCTTGCTCAAGTTCTTTTATTTCACATTCCTGTCCCAAACTGAGGTTTTCTTGGTACTGCTGCTTTCTTGCTTTAAAGGTTGTCATTACATATTTATCAAGACCTAATGACATTCTTATATCATCTGAAAAAGTTTTGACCTCTTGCAATTATGCTTGCAGTTCCTTATCTCATGGACTATACAGTTTTAAATCTCTTACAAAAAGAAGATGAGAAGTCTTTACACTTTGTTGTTTTCTGGGAGCCAAATTATAGCCATGACCTAATCTGTTAAGTAGACAGTTTAATGAGCTAAGGGCAAGACAAAAGAGCAGCAGTGACAGAGAGTCATCCTGGAATACCCCCCTTTGAATTGTTATCCCTGGAATAATGATTTGTCCTTTATCATGGCTTAATTACAAAGTGGTTTGCCACTGTTTCATGATCGCTCTATCGTAATCGTTCAGTGTAGGGTGTATCTTATACATTTTTAATCACTCTTTTAACCATGAATGTGGGATAATGTCAGATGCTTTTTTTGTAGTCTATCCATGCTATACTTAGATATTTCCCCTTTTCACAGTTTTCGATTATGACTTTATTTAACAATAAATGATTCTTTGTTCCATATGTCTTTCATTTGTTACTCGTTTGTTCTATTGCCATGATTGAGTTTTCTTCTAAAAGACTATAAACTCTGTTGACATCAGTTCCAGTATATAGTTTATACGTCATCAGAAAGCAAGTTATTGGACTACAGTTTTTGGGTTAGCTTGCAGGTTCGCTCTTAAGTAAGTTCATTGTTTTTCCTGTTGTTAACCAGGTTGGTGTCTGTTCGGGTGCGCATGTAATAGTTATTACTCATGACTAAATCTTCATGTAAAGATGTTAATACTTTTACCCAGAAGTTAGGTACTGCATCTGCACCTAGGGTTTTCATATTTGGAGCATTGTTCCAGTCTCTCTGACCGTTACTTCATCCCATTTCATATCCTGTACATTTGAACTTATTATTCTTTCTTTTACTTCTTCTATCCATTTAGGATCTTTGTTATGTTCCACAGGATATTCATAGATATTTTTCCAAAATGTAACTATTTCTTCTTTTTTTCATGGTGTTTCGGTTCCTTTTTCCTTGTTTCCCAATTCTTTGTAAGACTTTTTGGGTCATCAATAAATTGCATATTTTGTACTTTTCCTTTATATTTATCTGCATATCTTCTGAGTTTTTCTGCCTGTGCTGATATTTTTAGCTTATTATTTGCAATAGTGCACTATAGATCCTGATATGTGCTGATGCTGCACATTGCCTTTATCACGTGTATCTTTCTGAGTATTTTTACTGATCTGTTGCCTCTTGTATACTCTTCTAACAGTAACACTTCTTGTCTTAATTGCTTTATAGTTTCCATATTTGATACTTCCATGATGGCATTTGATTTCTCCCTTTCCCTTCCCTTACTGCTCTGTGTTTTTGTGGTAAGACTTTATTTGCTATTAATTTAGTTGCACAGTAATACAATCTATTTATTTTTGTTATATCACATGAACCTCTAGTAACAGTTCTAACTACTGCGTTCATTTGTTTTATCAGACTTTTAACTTCTGGGGTTTTATTGACTTTCTGCAATATGTTTCTTTCATTGATCTTAATATGTCTGTCCATCTCTATTAAATCAAGCAACTCTTCTTTTAGATCATTTTCTTCTAAACTGAGGAAGCATTCTTTGTTCTCCATTTCCTGTGGGCATTGTACAGAAAGTTTAGAGCATCTTCCTGTGCCACATTGTCTTCAGTTTCATCCTGTGTTATCCGTTGCTCTTTCATATGGGAGCTCACTGGCCAATCACTCCATGACACTGACTGTGCCAAAGTTGCCATAGTTTCATGTTCCTTCTCTTGCTGTGCAACTCCAACTGAACTTTTGTACTGGCTTCCTGTGGAAGGCTCCAAAGTATCTTCAGATGGCATCTGATCAGATGTTTACTGCTCCATTGGTTTCTCATTAATTTGGGGGTCCATTGCTCTATCCTGTGGTGATATTATCAGAGTTAGATTTTCTACACTAAATAGGATCATAGGATCATAGCAGGTAACTAGGCTAATAGCCCTGGGGCCCTTACAATCTTAGCCAATAGTTTATCCCCAAAAAGAAACCTCTGTCAGCACCTGTCACCACTGTCAGTGATGGGCACAGGTGGAACCCCTGGGACAAATTTGTGTTTTCCCATCCACTCATCAAGGTTGCACTTGAAGAGCATCAGCGAAGTACTCTGTTTGACATGTATGGGAAGTCTATTCCAGAGGTGGGGCATCCTCTGCAAGAAAAAACTATCTTTCCAGCAGGTTTTCTTGATGTTGCATACTAGATTCATGCTTTTTGACTGGGTGATGTGTGAGGAGTTAGACTTATAGGTATGGAGCATCTCTAGTAGGACAGAGTCTGACATTGCCTTGTAGGTGAGACTCAGATCACCCCTGAGCAATCTGTATGATACCGGGCAAAGTGACAGTGATCTGAGCCTGTCTGCATAGGACAGGTGTTGGAGGCCATGGATTCTCTGTGAGGTATTTCAGTGTCCTTTACAGTTGGTGCAGAAGTCTGGAGAGGTACATCCCAAACAGGGTGGTATACTCACTTATTGGTCTAATGAGGGAGGTGTATAGAGATGTAATAACCTCCTTTTTTCTGGATGCAATCCCTTTACTTATGAGATGAACCAAGTAAAAGGTTTTTCTGACTACTACCTCTAAATGATAGTCGAATGTGAGATTGTTATCAGCCTGAGTACCCAGGTCTCTCACCACAGTTTGTGTGCTTAGGTGGTTGCAGTTTTTAACATAAACAGCTTTGCAACTCTTCCTCAGTATGGCTAGTTTTCCATGGTTCATCCATTTATTCAGTGGCTCTCATATGTTACTTTGAATATGAAATCTTTTGGGTAGGACAAAACTGATTTGGATCTAAATAATGACAGCAGTCACACATATGCCACTACAATACAGACTGTATCCAGACAATTAAAACTGTAAAAGCTTTTTTATTGCAGGGCAAATGCTCTGTTGGTCTTTGTGCAAACTACACTATGTCTTCATTAATCTAATAGTAATAAGAGTGTCTTACCAGGTATAGTATGCTTATTGGAGAATATGTCTAGACGATGGTTTGGTTAGGTCTAACCAAGTAAACTGAACTTTTGTTCACTTCGTTTTCTGACAGTGCTTCACCACATACTCCCCTCAAACAGGGGTATCCCCTACAAATGCTCTTGTCTCTAGTAAAATTAAATCTAGGGACAACACATTTTGTAATAGGATGGAATAAAAGCAAGAAGTTTGATTCTTTTGGATGGGTTTTGACAGAATGTTTATGAATTTCTTGATTAGGTGACTAACAGCACATTCTTTCACTTATCTGATAGGAATTGTGCATGCCCCAGAGTTCACTGTGACATATGATAAAGCATCTGAATTAGTGTCATTTTCAGTATTACAGCTACCACAAGTTATTCTCATAATTTAACATACTACATAAATATTTTAAAATAGCCAAATGATCAAATACCCAGTACTCACTATGCAGTTACCAATTCATAGATCACTGGCTGAATGCAGGGCAGTGGTAAACACAGAAATGACTGCTGACAACACACTATGGTTATGACATCTGGGAGTTATGCAATTATGGGCCTATGTCATTTTATCAAATTGCTATTCAGTAAATAGCAATTCATTGAATCCCTATTTAGCAAATGGCATTTCTGCTAATGACAAAATCTTTCCATGGGTATGGAAGCACTTCACCAAATGCACACTGGAACAGAAACTGCACAAAATCAAACCCACCCAAGCGCAGAGCTACAACCTCCACACCTCCTAACTATATATACCATCTCCAAGATCACACTATGGTGGGGGGGAAAGGGCAAAGTTGTGGTCTTGGCCAAGTGCTTCCTTACCCTGTGAAAGATTTTGTCATTCACTGAAATGCCATTCGCTAAATAGGGGTTTGATGAATTGCTTTTCACTGAATACCAATTCAATAAAATGATATAGACCCTACAAATACTGCCAGTTGTTGTACCTGGCAATTTACGTAGACACATACAATGGAATAATATCTCATATACTGTTTATAGTCAGACTAGAATCCTTTATGCTTATACACAAATACACACACACACACTCACACAGACACACACACACACACACATACATATATATATATATATATATATATATATATATATATATATATATATAGAGAGAGAGAGAGAGAGAGAGATACACACACTCACACCTTTGCTGGATGTACTCAAAGTTGGCATATGCAATGGGGTAATGTAAGTCTTTGTCCCCAACTTCCAAGAGTGATACTGTCCTTAAATACCCCTACCAACTCTTACATGAAGAGCAATCCTCTTCCCTCCAACTGTGATTTTATTAGCAGAACATGGGCCACATGCCCCAACCCTCATACACACACACACACACACACACACACACACACACACACACACACACACACACACACACACACACACACACACACACACACACACACACACACACACACAGACACACGTGCACGCGCACGCACACACACACACACACACACACACACACACACACACACACACATATGTGCACGTATACACACACACACACGTGCACATACACACACATGCAGACACAAACATTATGTCTGTGCCTGTAAGAATATAGATAAATATATATTTTGTCTATGAATAAACAATACTAAAATATAAGGCATACATGGAACATATTAGAGAGGAAATACTTTCTACCTGTTAATAATAGGATTAGAGAGCAGTACCCTACACGTCTCTAAGACTAAAGGCAATTGCTAGATATTTATTTTGAACTTATTTGTTCAGATATCCATTTTCTACCTCTTGAGGTCCACTTTATTTTTTTCCTTTACAATGCAAATGACTGACTATATGAATATTGATATATTTTGTTGCAATTAATCAAAATAATTTCTGCTTCTTGCAGAAGACACAGTTCAAATATTCACTTGAGACAGTATGCACTGCAGTGTTTATATGGAGAGATCCTGGTTGTAGCAGGGTGTATTTTAATGAAATAAGTTCTGACATCAACTAGAGGAATTTTGACTCTGGAAAATGATGTTCCGTATCACCCCGATTGTAAGTCAACCACATGCCAGTAGTGATAACACTTGATATATAGAACTACCATGTTAAAGGGACACAGTTCAAAGATCATAGCACTGTATGAAACATGTTAGGCGAGGTGGTTTAGTTTAGTCCTCAGTATTTGAAAGGATAGCCTCTAGCTGGTATTGTGGTTTGCTAGGTATATTTTTCTAAAATATTTATATCTTCACGATGCCTGTGTTGAAGATATTGTGCAAGAAATTGAAAGTTTTACAGTTATATGCTAGGATTGACTCTAACTATAGTTGAGACAACTGAATGTGGAATGATGAAATGCTGAATTGCAAAGAAGAATATAATTTAACACTGTGATATTATACTTAAATGCAGATAAAATAAATATGCATGTCAGTTAAATTTTCTGAGAATAAGAAAATGTTGTATTCTGTCGTTAGCATGCCCTAGGACTCATCATCCACACTC
Organism: Protopterus annectens; assembly: GCF_019279795.1. Lineage (NCBI taxonomy): Eukaryota > Metazoa > Chordata > Ceratodontiformes > Protopteridae > Protopterus > Protopterus annectens. The sequence continues at coordinate 1,932,737,523 of NC_056725.1, read as the reverse complement.
AAGTAAAAGAACCAAAACATGTGCTTGAAACCGTCAAGAGATTCTGGGCTAAGTGAGCTAACTGTACATTGCTCAGCATTAACCCTCCCTTAAGCGCATATAATAAATTACCATTACATTAGACAGAAAGACATATCGTGGCAGACCACAGCATGACATGATAAGATGACTTAAAAAAATGGTAGTAATCACAGAGGCAAATTACTGCTCCATTGCTAGAATGTTGACATATGGGACACATAGTCCATCCCATTATAAAGAGGTGCCATATTGTAGTAATTATTACTATGGAACCAGAAGCATAGGACCAAATCTGTGGTTTTACCTCTCACTCCAGAGCATTCACATCCCAGTAAATAACATGTGAATGATAAACTAGTGAATGATAAACTAAGCTGTCTCCATAGAGAACAAGCAGTAGACTTTTCCACTATTTATAAATGTAATAATTTCGAACACCCCAAACAAATTTGCATGTTTCCTTTGATTAAACCTAGGTAGTAGAAAAGACTGATTATCTCCTTGTCTTGTTACCATGGTAACCCTTCCATGTACTGTGTCTAAGGGACCAGTCATCCAAACTCCTGCTTTAAATAACATCTCTAAGACAGGAAACAATATCTCAAAGTATGGCCTTGACAATGTGCTGCAGAATGAAATTATTGACTCCCTTTTCTGGAAAAGGATGCACAAATGACAATATCAGTAACCAAGAAGTTGGCTGTAGTCACCTTGCTACAGTAACCTGAGGAAAAGCAATAGTTATTGATCAAATGTCATTTCATTAGATAGCCTCCCACAAGAGGAATACAGCTGTACAGAGATGCCTTTGGAACTTACACTGAATATGTTATATTTGACAAGTTGCAATATTGTCTGTATTGTACTGGTGAGGTTCTTCTTCCTTTCTTCCATTTATATTTTGAGGACTTGACTGACCATTCATTCATTCATTCATTCATTCATTCATTCATTCATTCTTTCATAACAGACCCCTTAACTAAGTCATGGCATTGATATAATCTGAGATTTTTACCTTGGTTAGACACTTTATCATTTAATGAATTCTATGAATTTTGTATTATCAAACAGTGCTTCATCTATGCTTAATTTTTAACTTTGCTATTATAACCCATTGAAAATGGGATATGTTACTAAAATGAATGCCAAATCATGGAAACACTCTAAGTAGAGAACAGATTGGGGACTTCTTCCAGTGTAGGAGAATCATGTCTGTTTATGTGAGGGAGGGTAAAGCCATGACAATGTTTTTGCAACAAACATGGTATTAAAGGGACGAGAAAAGAACATTTCAGGGTTAAGTACAAATTAATCAAAATAGTGTCTGTGGAAGGTAATAGCACACCAGAGGTTAGATGTAATACGTAATGAGGAACAATACCAAGAGTATAATACTCAAAATGATGAAATTTTTCTTTAATTAACTGAAATTGTCACACCTATAACAATGATCATTAAATCTGATTTCTACTCATTTCACTGATTCTGTTCTTACTTTAATGTCTGTATGAGGAAGCAGAGTAAAAGCAGATAGGCCCTAACTTAATAACCTAGCAATTTTGAAAACAGGTAAAATTATTCCCAGATGGTTAGCTGGTGTGAAATACATTTTGTTAAAATCCTTTTTTTTTTTTACAAATACCCAGACAGCCCAGATTCTGAAAATCGACTAACTCATCTACTTTTTTCATAACGAGTATGATTCAGTATATATACATATATATGTATATTTGATATTCTGAAGGCATTAGCTGATTACTTTAAGCTTGCCTAATGCAAATAATTTGCTAGCAAATTTACAGAATAGTGTTTGTGAAAAGAGGAACAGAGGCATGGAACTTGTCTGAGGTTATCTTCTCATGGGTCTAGAGGCGCATGGTATGAGAGTAGCATAAGCCAGTGTTAAGCTTACTACTGCATTATCGATTGAAACAATTTAGAATTATGGAATAACGAGACCAAAAGATTATAAGCCAAAAATGTCGAAGACCACAGGAACAAACAGCCAGACTTGCTCACCTTCTGGATCCATGTTAGCACTTATTTCTGTGCCCGTGCAGGTTGGGAGGTTCGATATTGTGAATATGTAGATAGTATACAGCTAAGTGCCTAGGAGAGGAAAGCAATGCTCCTGGATAAAACCTACACAAAGATATGGACTATGTGCAGACTATACATAGAAGTAATCACAACCAAAAAGTCAATTAGAAAACTGAGCACCGTGAGATGACAACTCTATTTGCTACACCACTGCGACAATGATCAGTTGCTATTACAATCTATTCAGATTATCACAATCACTTATTATACTGTTTGTGATGAAAAGTGAAATGAATATGGCTAACTTGTTACTTTTAGATACACTGTGATCCCTCCCTGACACACAACAACATTTTAATCATAGACAACCCCCACATCCATCAATTACAGATACTGGTATGACTTTGACTATATATCTCAAAACTGTGATTGAGATTAAATAAATGAACACATACATAAATAACTGCCACACAGGAATGTATCTTATCAGCTCAGTGCAGTCAGAATATATTATGCAGTATGCAGTACACCCTCCCTCCCCGCCACAGCACACATACCTGTCAACCTCTTAGTTCAAGAATAAAGTGGAAAGATAAACAGCAGTGGGAGAAAAAGGAGCAGTGTCAAGGACAACAGGCTGAGAAGCTACAGTCCTGTTTGTGCCCTTTTATACTTAAAATGGCACCAGAATAGGCTTTTCATTATCATGCTTTTACATAAGCTATTATGTCTTACACTCACATTTCTGTCATTATTTAGTAACTGCACTTCTCAATGATTTGTCAAAAAAAACATTTTGAGGAGCAGACCAAAATATGATGAGAGACAGTTGAGAGCATCTATGTATGCTGTTTATGCATGTACATACCTACTTATATTCTAGGCACACACACACACACACACACACACACACACACACACACACACACACACACACACATGCATGCATGCACAAATGCACACATGCAAATGTGACTATAAATTACAGCTGCTGGTATAACTATGACTGTACACCTCAGAAGTATGATTGGGGGCGCGTGGCCAAGGATGAACACAGGATAGCAGCAGATTTCTTCAGCTCCACCAATTTCATTACACTGACAGGAATTAATTACTTAAAAAATTAATTTTTGAAGTAATTTTCTTTCTAAATACGTTTGTTTTATATAGTTCTTGAACTATATCTAAAAAAGAAAGGAAATCTTAACAATATTCCTGTCAGAAATCACTGTGGAAATTTTCCTGTCAGTTTATCAGTCTGAAATGAGTTCCAGTAAGACAAATTCTCAAGACTCCAGCATCAAGAAAGAACTTCAGTCTCTGATGATTATAATCCAGCAACTTACTGATAAAATGGATACTAAAATAGACACCTTCATAGAAAAAACTACAAAACAAATAGACCTGTTACATACAGACCTGCAACAACAGAAGATCCAGATGACAGGCATAGAAGAAGCTGTGAATGACATGGAAAATAGAATCCAAGAAGAGGAAATCAACATTGAGTTTCTGCTGAAACAAAATACACATTTACAAACAAAGCTGGATGACCTGGAAAACAGATCTAGGCGCAATAACATTAGGATTTTTGGACTGTCAGAAAATATTGAAGGTAACAATATTACTTCTTTTTTAACAACTTGGTTCCCTAAAACTTTAGACTTACCAGAGGCATTCTCTTTTGGTATCGAAAGAGCACATAGATCTATAGCTAATACTAACTCTAACAAAAAATATCCTAGATCAGTTATAGTTAGATTTCTATCATCTTTTGATAAAGAGATGGTTCTTAAATCTGCTTGGGCTAAAGCTCCTGTTAAGATTAATGAGACAACTGTGCGTTTTGACAATGACTATTCTTCCATGGTAATAGCTAAAAGAAAAGTTTTTCTGCCACTAATAAGGGAGCTTAAAAAAGCACAGTTTAAAACATACCTTCTGTTTCCTGCCAAGCTTAAAGTCTTCCTTCCTGATGGTCCTAAGGTTTTCGATGATTTAGACTCTGCTTTACTGTTTGTCAAAGAAAAAAGGATTTTGGATAAAATAGAAGAAATGGAATGGGCTAGTTCTTCATTAAAGAGATTGGCAACTGAAGCTTCGTGGAAGACTTCAGAGAAGAAGAAGAGACTAAAAACAAATGATTTGTTATATGTTTTTTTCTCTCTCATCATTTTAGTTCATTATTAATCTTTTGAATATAGTTCCTGCATTTCCAGAAAGCCACAAATATTTTGGAAAAGATTTAATCAAAGTTATTCTCTATGTGCAAAGAAATGTTTTGTTTCATAACCAGTCAAAATACCTGAAGATTTAATGGCAAGCTGTGATTCAATTTGTTTCTCTTTCTGAAAAGAAGTAAGGTTAGTAATTTGATACATTTTTTATCTTTACCTTTTTTTCCTTCTCCTTTTATTATTTTCTTTGTTTAAACAATGACATTCTATTTAGATTATGTAGTGGGTAAAGGGTGGGGAGGGCAGGAGAGAACAGTAATGAAAATATCATTAATAGAATAATAACATATTTATTCCTTGTAAAAGTTTTATAAGTTCTTCAAATGCTATTTCTAATTATACTTTCTTGATTATACTGCTTATGCTTGTTTGTAAATAATCTGTTATGCTTTAACTAATAATAATCAGAACTAAATAAGAGTAAATAATATGTTTTATTTTTAACTCTATTAATATAAACAGTAAGTAACATTCCTTTGTATATACTTCTTACAGCTTTCTCTTACATTTTCTTATTTCTGCCTCACTCCTTTTATTTTCTACTCTCTTTTCTTTTCTTTATTAATATATAGAAATGCTTTTGATTGTGTGGGCACAGTGAATAATAGGATTTGTATGAAAATTGAGTTGGGAGAAGAATGTTGAGTTTTATTGCTTGTTGGTAATTTTGGGCTTAATTTCACTTACATAGAGGCTGTAATGATCTGTGGAATACATTGTGAAGGTTTTGTCATGTTTAGATGCATTTACACTGCTAAATGAATGTTTGTCACTAGTTTTTAATAAGTTTCCTGCCAAAATGTTAAGAGAGACAATCTGAGATGTGGGCTGTCTCATGCACAGTGTTCATGAGTTACTTCAGAAGCTTCAGCTCACAGAATTCTCACAGAGAAACTGAAAGCAGTTAGTATAACCTTTGACATAGTTATCACACTGACACACCACAGATTCAGGAAAATACTCTATTCATAAAATATGTCAGTTATAATGTTTTGTTTCATTGTTTCAAAAAACTAAGGGTAATGCTGCTCAATGCCAGAAGTCTAAATCTCAAAATGCACGCGCTCGAGGCCCTTCTCAGTATGGAGAACATCGATGTCTGTGCTGTGACAGAAACCTGGTTCAAGGCTCCTGAGAGCACCCCAGCACTATCAGGTTTTACCTCATATCATGCCCGCCCCAAAATCCGGACAATACCAAGAAAGGAGGGGGGGTATCCATATTCATCAAGGACACCCACACCTCAAGACTGGTGGCAACGCACGATGCATCGGAGACCATCCAGGTGCAATTAACCATAGGCAAGACTGCTCTGCAAATTGTAGCATGCTACAGGCCACCCTCACAAACTCAGGAACCTCACATGGCCTTCCTGAAAACACTAGAGGGAATAAATGTATCACCAAACACCATCATACTAGGTGACTTCAATTACCCTAATATAGACTGGGAACACTGCTCAAGCCCAAACACCCTAGCCCAAAAGTTCCTGGAATTCATAAACTCAAATGCCATGGAACAACTAGTCACCATCCCCACAAGAGGAGATAACATACTTGATCTCATCATCATGAACATGGGAGCACAATGTTCAACACCGGAAGTATACCCCTCACTGGTGAGATCAGATCACAAACTAATCTCGCTGGAGGTCCTCATCCCACCCCACCTGAAATAAAAAGACCACAGTAAAGAACTTCTCGAAGCCGACTTCACACTTCTAAAGACTAGTGTGGTCTCCTTTAAGGCCCCGAGCTGGCGGAAAACAGTACTCAAGCCGCTGAATCACTTACAAATGCCTTCTACCAGCACCTGCAGGACTGCATGGATAAGGCAATCCCAAGCAAAACAAAGACTCTTTGTACCAAAGGCAAGCGTCCAGTCTGGTGGACCCCAGCCATAAACAAACTCTACAACAAAAGGAGGAAGCTACTACAAGATAGAGCAAAATCCTTAAAAGGTAAGACACCCTTGATCACTATAAGTAAAAACTAAGAGCTCTCATAAAATCATCCAAAGCAAATTTTGAGAGAAAAATAGCTAAAGACTCAAAAGACAATCATAAGGCCTTCTTTAGCTATGTTAGAAACCTGGGAGGAAACTCCCAGATATGCTCAGAACTAGTTCAAAATGATGTGAAGATTACTGATCCTACAGACATTGCCAACATACTGGCTGACAGGTTCAGTGCAAACTTCTCCCCTCCCCAAAAGGAGAGATATCTATACCAAACGATTGCAGGCCCCCAAACATCTCCAGCGCCCAAGTGAGAACTGCTCTCTCCAAAGCAAAAAACACAGCATCCATGGGACCTAATGGTGTCCCCGGCTGTGTGCTCCATGAACTCAATGAGGAATTAAACCCACAGCTAGGACAGCTGTTTAATCAAAGTCTTACCTCTGGATACGCACTCCAGGAGTGGCGCACTGCAACTGTGGTCCCACTTCACAAAGGCGGTGCCTCCACCGACCCTGGAAATTACCGCCCATTAGCTTGACAAGCCTTATCTGCAAAGCCATGGAGAGGATCATAATGGACCTCATAAATAAAGACATAGGGAATTTGCAGACTTTGGATCCAACCCAGTTTGGCTTTGTCAAAGGCAGATCATGCCTTTTAAACTTGGTTGACTTTTTCAAACAGTCACCAAAGCCATTGATGAGGAAAGGCAGTCCATACAGCCTACCTCGATCTGGCGAAGGCCTTCGATACAATACCCCACTCGGGTATCATTGAAAAACTCATCAGCTTAAATGTTAACCCATACATCACAAGATGGGTTGCAAACTGGCTGAGTGACAGAACCCACAGGGTCAGAGTTGCTGGTGCCATGTCAGACTCAAAGCCTGTCACAAGTGGTGTCCCACAGGGCTCAGTCCTGGGCCCACTCTTGTTTGGCATCTACTTTTCCAAGTACAAGCAAACACAGGAGGGTTATGGCTGACAAAGTTTGCAGATGACTGCAAACTGGGCGCCATAGTACAAAACACATCGGACACAGATATCCTTCAGAAGGGTCTCACAGAAATGGATAACTGGTGCCAGAGCCATGGCCTAAAGTTAAATGCCAAAAAATGCATAGTCATACCCTTCGGGAAAAACAAGGTTACCCCTAGCTACCAAATAGGTGGCAATCCACTGAGCACAGAAGACGTTATCAGGGACCTGGGGACCCAGGTTGATAGTAGTCTGTCATTCGACACCCATGTAGCTAAAGTAGTTAGGAAGACCTTCTACATTGCCCACCTTATCATGAAGGGATTCTCATCTAGATCAAGGGAGGTCATAGTCTCCCTTTACTCATCACTCATCAGACCAATGATTGAGTACAATGCCCCATTCGGAATGTATCTGACCCGACACTTGCAGCAGCTGGAGAGGCCACAAAAGTTCCTCACCAAAAGGATAAAGGGTCTCAAAAATCTGTCCTATGCTGCCCGACTGAAAGAACTCCAGCTCTATTCAGTCACTTACCGCTTGCTCAGAGGTGACCTTTGCCTAACATACAAGGCCATGTCAAACCCAGATTTGATGAATATGCTTCACCTCAAAAATCTAGATCCATCAGAGCCACAAGGGCGGAGACTTAAACCTCGACACGGCTATTAATAGGACATGCTGGAGGGATAGATTCATCACCCAAAGACTCCCTATGCTGTGGAACAAAATCCCGGTATATGTGAGGCAGAGCACCTCGCTGGCCTTGTTCAAGAGAAATCTTGACCAATGGATGGGAGATCGCAGATATACCCCAGGGATTACCTCAGTGTCACTGCTCAACAGAGGCACAACAAAATAATGGGTATAGTTCCCCATACTAAAGGGGTGGCGTAAGCCACAAAACGATGGGCTAGGCTTGTAAATGCCCTCGAGCAGATAGCCTAGTATGAACCTATGAACCTATGAACCAGTCAAAATATCTGAAGATTTAATGGCAAGCTGTGATTCAATTTGTTTCTCTTTCTGAAAAGAAGTAAGAGGCTGTAATGGTCTGTGGAATACATTGTGAAGGTTTTGTCATGTTTACATACATTTACACTACTAAATGAATGTTTGTCACTAGTTTTTAATAAGTTTCCCACCAAAATGTTAAGAGAGACAATCTGAGATGTGGGCTGTCTCATGCACAGTGTCCATGAACTACTTCAAAAACTTCAACTCACAGAATTCTCACAGAGAAACTGAAAGCAGTTAGTATAACCTTTGACATAGTTATCACACTGACACACCACAGATTCAGGAAAAATACTCTATTCATAAAATATGCAAGTTATAATGAGTCTAAATGATGTAGTTTCTTGTAGTAAGTAAATGTCTTATTTTAGAAGGCATAGAAAATGAAACATTTATTTAAATGTTTTGAAAATCTACTTAACAGCAGCATAATAATCTGTGTTAAAATTTGTGTTCCAAACATATACTTTACTATAACTCATTTAATTCATCTGATTGACAAGCATAAATAATCTTATAACTCTATTCTGGAAGAAATGTCATGTGATATATTTTAAAGCAGTAGGTTAGCATGATTGTAAAATCTGGTTACTAAAATGTGTTTGCTGTGCATTATTTTGTATAAAGCAGACAGATTTATTCTAAGGACAGCAAGTAGGATAGTGCTCAACAAAGACACAACTCAGTGAGATCAGATATATATATATATATATATATGTGTGTGTGTGTGTGTGTGTGTGTGTATGTATGTGTATGTGTGTGTGTGAGTGTGATGGCTTTTTTTTATATAATAATGCAAGTGTTTCTGAGAATCTGCATAACTATCCAATATGATTTATAATAATTTCTATGAATACAATATTTTACTCTATTGACAAAATGAATGTTTGTCACAAGTTTTAATAAGTTTCCCTCCAAAATGTTAAGGGAGACAATCTGGGATGTGGGCTGTCTCATGCACAGTGTCCATGAACTACTTCAAAAGCTTCAACTCACAGAATTCTCACAGAGAAACTGAAAGCAGTTAGTATAACCTCTGACCTAGTTATCATACTGACACACCACAGATTCAGTTTTTAATAAGTTTCCCGCCAAAATGTTAAGAGAGACATAGTTATCACACTGACACACCACAGATTCAGGAAAAATACTCTATTCATAAAATATGTCAGTTATAATGAGTTTAAATGATGTAGTTTCTTGTAGTAAGTAAATGTCTTATTTTAGAAGGCATAGAAAATGAAACATTTATTTAAATGTTTTTGAAAATCTACTTAACAGCAGCATAATAATCTGTGTTAAAAACTTATGTTCCAAACATATACTTTATTATAATTCATTTAATTCATCTGATTGACAAGCATAAACAATTTTATAATTCTATTCTGGAAGAAATGTCATGTGATATATTTTAAAGCAGTAGGTTAGCATGATTGTAAAATCTGGTTACTAAAATGTGTTTGCTGTGCATTATTTTCTATAAAGCAGACAGATTTATTCTAGGGACAGCAAGTAGGATAGTGCTCAACAAGGACATAACTCAGTGAGATCAGATATATATATATATATATATATATATATATATATATATATGTGTGTGTGTGTGTGTGTGTGTGTATGTGTATGTGTGTGTGTATGTATATGTGTGTGTGTCTGTGTGTATGTGTGTGATGGCTTTTTTTAATAATGCAAGTGTTTCTGAGAGTTTGCATAACTATGCAATATGATTTATAATAATTTTATGAATACAATATTTTACTCTATTGACAATAATGAGTTTAAGTAAATGCTCATATACAAACAATTCAAGATTTTTTTTGGAAGCTGTTAATAGTATTCACATGACAGAAAATAGATGCATCTTAATATATGTAATGTCTGAATCATATTAGCCAAAGTTTTTGATTTAAATGAATGTTAGAACCTAATTTTCTCTCCTCTTGATTTCTAACATCAAGATTATTTGAATGCTATTTGAATACAAGTGTTATATATTACATAGATCTATATAGTAGTATGAACAGTTTAAAAAAAAAAGTTTATTTTAGTTTATATGATGCTGTTTTACCAAATGTTTTGTCTTGATAGATAATTGAATTGAAAACTGTTAACCTCAGTTAAATATAACTAGTATTAAATTGATAAGGTGGTAGCTGAGGTACTGCTGCTTATGGTAGGGGGTTAACTTGAGTAGTAAATACTACTCTAAGTTGGAGTTTTCAACTCCAGGCTGGATGCAAGGTTTAATCCTTACATTATTTTCACTTGTTCATTGTTATATGTATATAGTTTTGACATCCACAATATATTTTGTACACTCATTGTCACTACAAACAAAATTGAATCCTATACAAAATCCCATAAGAGATTTAATAAATACAGCTATATTTAAAGGTATACCTAAAAGAGGAGATGCAACTATTTATCTTGTTATTTGTTATTTCGATCATAAGATTCTTGAGTTTTAAAAATGCCAAATGACATCTTTAAAAGGAATTTCTTTAAACATTAATGGATTGAATAATCCATGTAAAAGGGCAAGCCTAATAAGATACATTAATTTACACAAGGCCAATCTAGTCTTCCTGCAAGAAACCCATCTCTTGAAAAAAGATATTGATAAACTAGCCACTAATAAGTATACAGTATTGGTTAGTTCAGAGCACACTCAGAAAAAAGAGGAGTGGCTATTTTATGGAATAAAAGTATACCCATTCCTAAAACCATTAAGTCTTATCAGGATGACAAAGGAATGTTTTGTATGGTTACAATACAAATTAATGGGAAGACTTACACTTTAATTAATGTATATTGGATACCTGGAATTGGTATTAATACAGTGAAACATCATATTGATAAGATCATATCATTCTCTATAGGGGATATTATTTTAGCTGGTGATTTTAATTGTATACTACATGAAAGTGATACTACCACTATAAGGAAAAGAAGAATTACATCTAATGCAAAACATTTAAATGATTTTGCTAATTCTTATCATTTGAATGATATTAATAATCAGATAGATTCAAAATCATTAACATACACCTTTTTTTCTAACAGATACAAAACTTATTCAAAAATAGATAGGGTCTTTATTTCTAACCAGATGGTAACAGATTTAATTAATTCCAAAATCATTTCATGTCCTATATCTGATCATAACTCAATTGTTTTTGAATTCATGATAAAAAATACTCATAATGTTCAGATCAAAAGGATACCAGCATACTTAACTCAGCTAAAAGACTATAAATATATACTTTCAGAAGTACAACATTTTCTAGACATAAATAATACTCCTGAAGTCTCCATTGTCTATGTTTGGGATGCCTTAAAATCATATCTATATGGACAAAGTATCAGATGGTATAATAATAAAAGGAAATCTTGGGATAAGGAATTGTTAGATATTCAAAGTAAATTAGACTCTTATAAACATAATAATAAAGAAAATATTATGGACAAGAAAGTTATTGAAGAAATAAACAAACTAAATGAGAAATACAAAGAAATTTTAACTCATAAAGTTAAAATAACTTTAGAGAAATATAAGTTTTTGTCTTATTCAATAAGCCCCAAATACTTACATAGACTTAAAAATAAAACAAAAGATTGAATAAACAAAACCATATCAAAGAAATCTTTTCTCTAAGGAAAAGAAGAATGTTTCTAGTATACCAGAAATACTGGATGAATTTAGAAATCACTTTCATAAGATTAACCATAACAACATTAACATGGAACCTAAAGATAAAATAAAGGAGTTTATAACTACAAACATGAATAAAAAGCTTAATAAACAACAGATTAAACTATTGGACAAGAGTATTTCATATACAGAAGTTATTACACAAATAAATAAGCTTAAATCAAACAAAGCACCGGGTAATGATGGTATTATACCAGAGATATATAAAATCCTTTCTAAAACTACATATTCATTAATACATAAGGTTTTTATTTTGGCCCAAACTGAGTTAATAACCCCCATCTTGGCAATATACATTTATTTCACCAATTTTAAAACCTAATAAAGATCCAACTAGATGTTCTTCATATCGACCCATCTCATTACTTAATGTTGATTATAAAATGTTTATGAGTATTTTTGCTGATAGATTGAAGACAATCATCCCCGGCATTATAGATATAGATCAGACGGGCTTCATTGTAAATAGAAATACTTTTGATAATATAAGAAGAACTTTAACATTAATTGATTTTGCAAATAGGAAAAAGAAAGATTTAACACTTATTAGTCTTGATATAGGTTCAGCATTTGATTCAGTAAGCTGGGACTATCTGTTTACCTTACTGAAATGCACAAACTTCTCTGATGCATTTGTAAATTTAATTGAGCATTTATACAAAGGAACGCTGGCTTATATTAAGGTAGGAACATATGTTTCACAAAAATACCCATTCTTAAAGGTACAAAGCAAGGATGTCCACTTTCTCCACTATTATTCACTTTAGTAATGGAGCCTTGGGCTAATTTGATTAGAAAAAGTACTGACATAGAGGGTTTTGAAATAGACGAAAATACAACATCAAAAATTCAACTTTTGCAGATGATGTTCTAATTACATCAGCAGGATCTAATTCTTCTATGCAGTCTTTATTTGATAAAATGATGAATTTTAAAAGTATTTCTGGTTTAATATTCAATGAAGAAAAACTAAAATACTACCTATATATACATGAAAAATATTCTCATTAGTGATTTTACTAAATATGTACCCAATTCAGGTCAAATAACTTATTTAGGTATAATACTATCTAAAGATATTAAATCTATTATATATAATAACTATAATACCTGTTTTCTTAATATACAAAATCTTTTTAATACCTGGAATAATATGTTTTTACTATGGAGGAGAGACTTACAATTATTAAAATGATAATATTCCCCAAGATTTTATACTTAATACAATCAATAATACTTTCACCTACAAAAATAATTATCAAGAAACTGAATACACTAATGTTAAATTTCTTATGGGCACCTAATAGACCTAGGATTGCATTAAAGAAACATACTAATAGCTGGTCTCAAGGGGGTATTTCTTTTCCAGACTTTAATTTATATATTATCTCTTCTATTATAAAAGTTATTACTTTATTAATAGATCAGTCATATATCGCAAAATGGAAAGATTATTGGGAGCTAATTAGTATGCACTTCATGAAAATCTCCTTAACACATAAAAATATGATTGTAAATAACTCCATGTTGTGGTTGCTAAAGGAATTTTGTACTTCACCTATTACACCTAAACATATGGTTTGTTACCCATTAAATATTATTATTAGTTATCGTAACTTTATATTCATGCACCCTAAGTATAGGGAATGGAATTTTATTGTATTCCCTATAATGTATACTCAGGGTATGCTTATGTCATCTACCTCTGAGGGAGCTCATTTAGCTATAGATAATGATCTAAAGTACTGGTATCAGCTGATATCTGATAATAAAGTTAAAAATCTAGATTTCTTAAAACAAGAATTTGATCTAAGAGAAACTTGCTGGTTAGAGGTTCAGATCTTTAGACAACATCTCATTGATAGAATAGATCTAATGTCTATAACAGTTAAAGAATCTATTCCAAAACTGATTGATTACTTGATATTAAATTTACAGCATAAAGTTTCTGATAAAGGTAAACTTTCATATATACATAAAATTATCAGACAAGAAACTTTTTACAGTGTAGATTCATACTGGAATTATTTCACCTCTATTAATGGGGACCCACCAACTCAACAAGATAAACAATATATATTGGAATCTGCTTATAGAACTACATCTTCCATTGTCTGGAGACTTTATACATGGAAATTTTTATATAGATCTTTTTATACACCTTTGATGATGAATAAAATAAATAATAAAGATAATCTATGTAAGAGATGTAATGTAGAAATTAATGCTGACTGGGCTCATATGTTTTATGACTGTATGAAGTTGAAAGAATACTGGAAGTCAATTAATGAATTTTTGCAGGCTCTTTTTACAGATAATTTCATTATTTCTAAGTCTCTTATATTATTCAACACACCTGTACCTCAATGTGTTAAAAAGATTAAGCTTCCCTTGTTATGGTCTATCCTAGCAGTGGCCAGGAAAATAATAACTAGAAATTGGATTTCAGATACACCTCCTTCGTTCAATGAATTTAAAAATGTTATGAATATAATGTGCCATATGGAAATAAGCACAATTAGAATGAGAACAACTAGAAAAAACATCATATTATATTGTATGGGATAATTTACAAAATTTGTTAAAAAAATTCTAATTTCAATAGCACGGTATTTTAGTTTAATTAATTGATCTGATTGTAGTGGATGTCTTTGTAAATACTTTAGTTGTTTTGTTGAATATTATAATAATACCTATTTTTAATTACTTGTATAAAATTGTTATGATATTTCTCTTATATGTTAAAACAATAAACCTGTTTTGAAAAAAAAAAAGAAGTATGATTGGGATCAAATGCATGAAGCAAATATATAACTGACACACAGTAATATATCTTCTGAGCTCACTGCTGTAAGAATACAGTATACAATCCACTGCAACCTCACCCCACCCCACCCCACACACACACAGACACATACATGAGCGACCACCTATATTTCTCAAACTCTGAGCTTAAGAGTAAGGGAGAAAAAAATAATGGGGGACAAAGGAATAAACTAAGGAAGAAATACCACCCTTATATATTTAGAAACTTGCTAGAATAATACATTTTATATTGTTTTCTGAATGTTCCTAAGTTTAAAATTCAGATAACCATCATTATTTACAAACTACAATCACTAATATGAAAAAAAAAATTACAATGAACATACAAGTCTAAAACTCCAATGTCATTATTGTTTACTGACTGCAATCTTCACTGATTTGCTAAAAGAACACAAATTATACAAGAAAGATGCCGACCTGTCAGATAACATCATATAAAGGGACATATAAATATTATTTCACATTATAAAATTGTGACACTTAATGACAAACACTGTTGCACTGCATAAATACTAGGCAATATTAGATGAAGTTGTGTCCACAGAACCACAATACAGCAAATTAAATTCAATAGACAAACAGCAATTTAGGTATAAAATCAATGAGGTAAAGTTTAATTCAGAAGCCTATCGTGCCAAAATACATAAAGTGAACTCTCTGAAACCATCAGTATTCCAAAGTTACAAAGGAGTCAGAATTATCCACAAGAGCAACCACCATGAAATGTACTCTCCATAGCAGATAACAAACCAGAAACACAGGTAAACAATTACCCATATCCAAATTTCAAACAATTTATTCCCACAGGGTAATTTTCGAATGCACTCAGTTTAAGCCATAAAAGCCACGATGAGTATAGCAATGTGAATAAACAGTCATAAATAAGAAACAGAGGATAGATCCAAGAATCCACAGTTTCAGGAAATTTAGTGGCCAGAAATATCCGCAAGTCTCCTTAAGTGACTGCACACAATCACCCTTCCAGACAGGGAGCTTCTTTACCATCAAAAGCTCTTGTCTACACAGCTTCCATTCCACTCTAACCAATGTAATATTTAAACATTCAATAGCCATAGGAATAAGCACAAGCGGTAACTCCAAACTGAGCTGTAGAACATAAGTTTCCAATTAGTGGCTCATACAGAACAGTCAAGGCAAATAATTACCAAAAAATAGTTTGTCAATCATCCATCACCATTTTAAGAGCTTTAAAACATTTGGTGAAGTGGGAACAGAAAAAAAGTAGAAGCAGAGTATATAGACAGGTAAGAGGAAGAAAAGCCTTGCATAATAAGAAAAGAGAGAGCTGGTATGCAGGCATGGGTAGCAATATATCTAAGAGATAACAAGAATAAATGTGACAGATAAATGGCATACAGAAAAGCAGTGCGTAACAAGAAAGGAGAGAGCTGGTATGAAGGCGTTTGTGACAGTATAGCTTGGCTAGAGCTTTCTTACAGTTTTTACTGAATGCTTTGTTTATTTGACCTTTTTACCATTTAGTTTTGACGTTGTTTGGGATATTTTTCAGGCATTTTAATGTTTATGGAGATCAGGCTTGGTCTTGGATTTTAAGCTCTGTGTTTGTAAAGTATAGTCAAACAATCCACTTAATGATGTACAGATGAGGTCAGTAAAAGGCCAAAACATGGCATGTCTACAGCTAGTGGGCTTTGGATTTATTTTGATTTTAGCCATAGAGATATAAAAAGTAAAATGTCACTGGCATTCAGAAGGCTTGCTGACATATCCTTAAGGGCTTTTTTAAGCAATAACCAATGATATTGGTATGGTATATAGAAGATTTACCCATGGTTGATGTGGTTTAATCATGAGGGTAAAGCCCGAGTGATTAAATAAAGCCAACCATGGGTAAATTTCAATATACCACAACCACGGAGTCGGTTATTGCTATTATACAGTGACATTATTTAAGAAAAAAATACTTACTTTTCTTAAATAATGTCTTTGTATAATGCCTCCATACTGCCCTTCTGTGTTTTTCTGGTATCTTGGGGCTTTTTCTGATGTACTGTGCATGCATATGGGACTTGTGTTCCCAGGGTCTATATTACAATGTCGAACTCACAGGAGTCCGAATGTTGTAATATCGAACCGAAATGTTCAAAATACAAAAATAGTGAAACCACGGCACACCGATTTTTTTCCCAGGGAAAAATAATCTGTGGGTCTTTTTCGGGGCTTTGCTATTTCCTCCACTGTGGTGCGATCTCGGAGTTGGTATATTTAAGTAGGGGGTGTGGGAGGCACAGCCCCCCATGTTGATGGGCTTATGGAATACATCAGTGCTGTGCAAAGGAAGCAATGGAAAAAGGAAGATCTCCTTTGCATTTTTTTTTTTTATTGAAAAAAAAAAGAAAAGAAACCGGGAGACTTTTAACATGAGCCGGGACAAACAAAATAAAAGGATAATCAGGTAAGTTTCTATAGTTTTGCAGAACATACCTGATTATCCTTTTATTTTTGTCTGCACCATCTCACTTGTTTGTTTGAGGCCTTCTGTTTTGTTATTTTATTAAAAAAAGAAAGAAAAGTAAAACACATTTACGAGAGATACTAATGGAAAAAGGTCAGGGTGACTGGACTTTTTTCTGTTGGTATATTCGCAGATTTATATATATATCCACACAATCAAGAAGGGCACCTTGGGGCAATAAAACAGTATTGTTGGTACTTTTGCCTACTGAGGTCAAAGAGTGATTCTGCTAGCTATAGGCCAGTCTATCTGGCCTGTCTGCAAAGGAGAGTAATGGAGCAAAGTCAATCATTCCAGCTGCAGAAGTACTTGCAAAAAACATCATGAGTTCTCTTAAATAAGATCCTAACATATGAGCATGATACAGCCCTATGACTGGCTATGACTAGGTGATTAGAGAGAGAGATGCATAGGAGTGGAAATAGTGAACATGATTTACTTGGATTTTAGGAAGGTGATCAATTTAGTGCCACATAGAAGACTAATGAAGAAACATGGATGTTGAGGAAAGTCTATGCTAAGGACCTGGATAGTAAACTAAGTGATAGAAGAGGAAGTAGAAAGTGATGACCAAGTGGCAATATTAAAAAAAAGTGGTGGCTAGTTCTGTTTGATTTGATTGTATTGACATAGTGCTTATTAGATAGATTGAGTGAAACCTATTTAAAGATGTCTTCAGAACTCAGTATTGGCAAAGCATGGGAAAGATAGGCTGATAAGGCATGGATCAACTGACAGAAAAGGCAGAGAGAAGGAAACTTTTGGTACAGTATAAATAATTGCTATGTACTCACTCTGTGTTTAGCAGTCTTGGAGTGAAGTATGAGATATGCGAGATTAAGAGTACAATCTATAAAACAGAAAGAAAATTGTAACCATGACCATAATGAACTACTAGGAACAGTATACTAATGAGGTTATGACAAGAATGTCAATGACCCTTTTCATTCTAAGGTCAGCCTAATGATCAGTGCTACTTGCTAACATTACAGCTTAATCACTAACCTGACTACTCATTTCTTATAACAGTATAGTGTAAATCATAGCAAAGACTGCATTACTGCTGTAGAACTGCAATCAGATCACCACCCTAACAGTGGAAATCATAGCAAAGACTGCATTACTGCTGTAGCACTGCAATCAGATCAACACCATAACAGTAGAAATCATAGCAAAGACTGCATTAGTGCAGTAGCACTGCAATCAGATCAACAACCTAATAGTAGAAATCATAGCAAAGACTGCATTACTGCTGTAGCACTGCAATCAGACCAACAACCTAACAGAGGAAATCATAGCAAAGACTGCATTACTGCTGTAGCATTGCAATCAGATCAACCACCTAACAGAGGAAATCATAGCAAAGACTGCATTGCTGCTGTAGCACTGCAATTAGATCAACAACCTAACAGTGGAAATCATAGCAAAGACTGCATTACTGCTGTAGCACTGCAATCAGATCAACAACCTAACAGTAGAAATCATAGCAAAGATTGCATCACTGCTGTAGCACTGCAATCAGATCAACAACCTAATAGTAGAAATCATAGCAAAGACTGCATTACTGCTGTAGCACTGCAATCAGACCAACAACCTAACAGAGGAAATCATAGTAAAGACTGCATTACTGCTGTAGCATAGCAATCAGATCAACCACCTAACAGAGGAAATCATAGCAAAGACTGCATTGCTGCTGTAGCACTGCAATTAGATCAACAACCTAACAGTGGAAATCATAGCAAAGACTGCATTACTGCTGTAGCACTGCAATCAGATCAACAACCTAACAGTGGAAATCATAGCAAAGATTGCATCACTGCTGTAGCACTGCAATCAGATCAACAACCTAACAGTGGAAATCATTGCAAAGACTGCATTACTGCTGTAGCACTGCAATCAGATCAACAACCTAACAGTGGAAATCATAGCAAAGACTGCACTACTGCTGTAGCACTGCAATCAGATCAACAACCCAACAGTGGAAATCACGGCAAAGATGGCACTACTGCTGTAGCACTGCAATCAGATCAACAACCTAACAGTGTAAATCATGGCAAAGACAACACTGCTGCTGTAGCACTGCAATCAGATCAAGAACCTAACAGTGTAAATCATGGCACTCCTGCTGTAGCACTGCAATCCAATCAACACCCTAACAGTGTAAATCATGGCAAAGATGGCACTCTTTCTGTAGCACTGCAATCACATCAACAGCATAACAGTGTAAATCATGACAAAGATGGCACTCCTGCTGTAGCACTGCAATCAAATGAACAGCCTAACAGTGTAAATTATGGCAAAGACAGCACTCCTGCTGTAGCACTCAATCAGATCAACAACCTAACAGTGTAAATCATGGCAAAGACAGCACTCCTGTTGTAGCACTGCAATCAGGTCAGCAACCTAACAGTGTAAATCATGACAA